>NW_028319632.1:180000-227107 GCF_062004578.1 Staurois parvus
TGGTCTCGGCCAAAACGCCATAACCTGCCCTGGTCTCGGCCAAAACGCCAAAACCTGCCCTGGTCTCGGCCAAAACGCCAAAACCTGCCCTGGTCTCGGCCAAAACTTGCCCTGGTCTCAGCCAAATCGCCAAACGTGCCCTGGTCTCGGCCAAAACGCCATAACCTGCCCTGGTCTCGGCCAAAATGCCATAACCTGCCCTGGTCTCGGCCAAAACGCCATAACCTGCCCTGGTCTCGGCCAAAATGCCATAACCTGTCCTGGTCTCGGCCAAAACGCCAAAACCTGCCCTGGTCTCGGCCAAAACGCCAAAACCTGCCCTGGTCTCGGCCAAAACTTGCCCTGGTCTCAGCCAAATCGCCAAACGTGCCCTGGTCTCAGCCAAAACTTGCCCTGGTCTCGGCCAAACCTTGCCCTAACCCATAAGGCGATGTGTAGAAAAAAATCAAGTGGTGTCGTGGCCTAGTGTTCATTGTCACAGTGGGGTCCCAAACCCGTAGTGATACTTAGAGCATCCCCGGGTTCGCCACTCCCAGGGGGAACCTAACATTGCAGGCTCTCTGCCTCCCTGACCCCTGGCCAGACAAAGCAGAACTACTGGAATCAGGAATCACTGGGCCCCTCAGAATCCTATACACAAGCAAAGTACTACTTACCCCCACCTTTCCAGCTTGCCCAGGTCTTAGCCAAAACCTGCCCTGGTCTTAGCCAAAGCCTGCCCTGGTCTTGGCCAGAAGGCCTAACCCAGGAGGCGAAGTGAAGAAAAAATCAAGTGGTGTTGTGGCCTAGTGTTTATCCTCATAGTGGGGTCCTAAACCCGTAGTGATACTTAGAGCATCCCTGGGTTCACCACTCCTAGGGGACACCTCTCATTGCAGGCTCTTTGCCTCCCCAACCCCTGGCCAGACAAAGCAGAACTACTCGAATTAGGAATCACTGGTCTTTGCCAAAACTTGCCCTGGTCTTGGCCAAAACCTGCCCTGGTCTTGGCCAAAACCTGCCCTGGTCTTGGCCACAACCTGCCCTGGTCTTGGCCACAACCTGCCCTGGTCTTGGCCACAACCTGCCCTGGTCTTGGCCACAACCTGCCCTGGTCTTGGCCACAACCTGCCCTAGTCTTGGCCAAAACGTGCCCTGGTCTTGACCAAAACCTGCCCTGGTCTTGGCCAAAATCTGCCCTGGTCTTGGCCATAACCTGCCCTGGTCTCGGCCAAAACGCCATAACCTGCCCTGGTCTCAGCCAAAATGCCAAAACCTGCCCTGGTCTCGGCCAAAACGCCAAAACCTGCCCTGGTCTCAGCCAAAATGCCAAAACCTGCCCTGGTCTCGGCCAAAACGCCAAAACCTGCCCTGGTCTCGGCCAAAACGTCATAACCTGCCCTGGTCTCGGCCAAAACGCCATAACCTGCCCTGGTCTCGGCCAAAACGCCATAACCTGCCCTGGTCTCGGCCAAAACGCCAAAATCCCTGGGTTCACCACTCCTAGGGGACACCTCTCATTGCAGGCTCTCTGCCTCCCCAACCCCTGGCCAGACAAAGCAGAACTACTGGAATTAGGAATCACTGGTCTTTGCCAAAACTTGCCCTGGTCTTGGCCAAAACCTGCCCTGGTCTTGGCCAAAACCTGCCCTGGTCTTGGCCAAAACCTGCCCTGGTCTTGGCCACAACCTGCCCTGGTCTTGGCCACAACCTGCCCTGGTCTTGGCCACAACCTGCCCTAGTCTTGGCCACAACCTGCCCTGGTCTTGGCCACAACCTGCCCTGGTCTTGGCCAAAACCTGCCCTGGTCTTGGCCAGAAGGCCTAACTTATATAGTGATGTGAAGAAAAAAATCAAGTTCTCATCCTCACAGTGGGGTCCCAAACCCATAGTGATACTTAGAGCATCCCCGGATTCGCCCCTCCCAGGGGGAACCTAACATTGCAGGCTCTCTGCCTTCCCGGCCTCTGGCCAGACAAGGCAGAACTACTGGAATCAGGAATCACTGGGCCCCTCAGAATCCTATATGCAAGCGAAGTACTACTTACCCCCACCTTACATGGTGAATGCTGAATTCGGGTTCATTCCCACGAGGAAGGTACCTCAGGATCCCCATCATACCAGCAGGGATACTATACACAGGGGTGTATTTACCAGATGGCAAACAAGGCACTTGCCTAGGGCGGCATTTTTCAGAGGGGCAGCACCTCCCACCAGAAGAAGGGATGAAAGAAGAGATGCGCGCGCCATGAGAACCAGGTGGGATCTGAGAGAGGCTGCTTGATGGAGTATGTAAAGCCTGACTCTTGTTCCTGAGGATGTCCGGAGCTTTAAAGATCAGTGTCTCTCTCTCTCTATTGCCGGGGAGGGGGGGTAGTGGAAGGTTCTCCCGGGTGGGGGGCAGGGGTGTTGTTGGTCAATGTCAGGCTCTCTACGTGGGAGGGGGAAGGGGGTGGTGGTGCTGGTAGGTGTCCATGGGGGCAGACGATTTTTGTGTTGCCTAGGGCAGCACAATACCTAAATACTCCATTGACTATACAGCCAGCCATTCCCACCCAGGATGATGGTGGAGCGCCCCTCCTGGACACTGAGAAGAACACATACTAGACTTGACCTTAGCCCAGGGGTCTCCAAACATCATAAAGAAAGGGCCAGTTTAATGTCCTTCAGAGTTTAGGGGGACCGGACTGTTAGCAGTAGGGTGGCCACCTCGTCCCTTTACAACGGAACACATATTAATGACACGGGTTCCGAGACTAATGTAATGCAGATAAGGCACCACGTGAGTTTAATTACCACCTTAACCAGCCACAGAACCGGTGTCATTAATATGTGTTCCGTGGGAGTAGAAAATATTCCGTCATTGGTGTCAGTGGGAGGAATAGTGCCCCATTGTTAATATCAGTGGGAGGAATAGTGCCCCATCATTGGTATCAGTGGGAGGAATAGTCCCCCATCATTGGTGTCAGTGGGAGGAATAGTGTCCCATCATTGGTGTCAGTGGGAGGAATAGTGCCCCATCGTTGGTATCAGTGGAAGGAATAGTGCCCCATCATTGGTGTCAGTGGGAGGAATAGTGCCCCATCATTGGTGTCAGTGGGAGGAATAGTGCCCCATCATTGGTGTCAGTGGGAGGAATAGTGCCCCATCATTGGTGTCAGTGGGAGGAATAGTGCCCCATCATTGGTAACAGTGGGAGGAATAGTGCCCCATCATTGGTGTCAGTGGGAGGAATAGTGTCCCATCATTGGTGTCAGTAGGAGGAATAGTGCCCCATCATTGGTGTCAGTGGAAGGAATAGTGCTCCATCATTGGTATCAGTGGAAGGAATAGTGTCCCAACATTGGTGTCAGTGGGAGGAATAGTGCCCCATCATTGGTGTCAGTGGGAGGAATAGTGCCCCATCATTGGTGTCAGTGGGAGGAATAGTGTCCCATCATTGGTGTCAGTGGGAGGAATAGTGCCCCATCATTGGTATCAGTGGGAGGAATAGTGCCCCATCATTGGTGTCAGTGGGAGGAATAGTGCCCCATCATTGGTGTCAGTGGGAGGAATAGTGCCCCATCATTGGTGTCAGTGGGAGGAATAGTGCCCCATCATTGGTGTTAGACGGAGGAATAGTTTCTCATCATTGGCATCAGTGGGAGGAATAGTGCCCCATCATTGGTAACAGTGGGAGGAATAGTCCCCCATCATTGGTGTCAGTGGGAGGAATAGCGCCCCATCATTGGTGTCAGTGGGAGGAATAGTGTCCCATCATTGGTGTCAGTGGGAGGAATAGTGCCCCATCATTGGTGTCAGTGGGAGGAATAGTGCCCCATCATTGCTGTCAGTGGGAGGAATAGTGCCCCATCATTGGTGTCAGTGGATGGAAAAGTGCATCAAGGGCCAGATAAAGACACACAAAAGACCACATCTGCCCCCCCAGGCCGCAGTTTGGAAACCAGTGCCTAAGCCAAAAGGCCGAGCAGCCAAGAGCCCTCCCCCTGCAGCCCGTTTATTTATTGTGATAAGTTTGAACATTGAATTCATGAATTCCTTCCTTGTAGGCTCCTTGCACCCGTGGCCAGTAGTGAAGATCAGGGTGATCCAACCCCGGCCCACCATGACTGACATGACCTAGGAAAGTCGATATAAGCACAGCGAGCTTTTTCAGCGGATTATTGAGGATCAGCGCTGATCGTGCAGATGGAGAAACGGGAACCTCAGCGGGGATGTCAGATGTTCCGAGAAGATGACAGACACAAGTCAGATAATAATTTGCATTCGTTCCATCCTGAATACTGGAGCAGCCAAGACGTTCGATGTGTAGACGAAGTCCATAGCTGAACGTGGCCTTGTGAATGCTGAGGAAGGAGTGAGTCAACGAATGCAAAACCAGCACAAACATGGCGGCAAGGGTCTGTAGCCCACCATGGACGGGTGATGAGAGGTTCCTAAAAGTCTCGGAGAACCTCTGAGCGTCTATGAAGTGGAGAAATCGACCAGCTCAGACCAGCCCAGGGAGTCCGGTGTGTAGGACGGTCTCAGCCACCACTCCAGCCACGGACTCTGACCCATTTCCCCCCACCCGCCAGGACTTGATCGCAGAGGTGGGAAGGACCACTCCAGCCACGGACTCTGACTTATTTCCCCCCACCCGCCAGGACTTGATCGCAGAAGTGAGAAGGACCATGGAAGCCACGGACTCTGACCCATTTCCCCCCACCCGCTAGGACTTGATCGCAGAAGTGAGAAGGACCATTGAAGCCACGGACTCTGACCCATTTCCCCCCACCCGCTAGGACTTGATCGCAGAAGTGAGAAGGACCATTGAAGCCACGGACTCTGACCCATTTCCCCCCACCCGCCAGGACTTGATCACAGAGGTGAGAAGGACCACTCCAGCCACGGACTCTGACCCATTTCCCCCCACCCGCCAGGACTTGATCACAGAGGTGAGAAGGACCACTCCAGCCACGGACTCTGACCCATTTCTCCCCAGCCGCCAGGGCTTGATCACAGAAGTGGGAAGGACCACTCCAGCCACGGACTCTGACCCATTTCTCCCCACCCGCCAGGACTTGATCACAGAGGTGAGAAGGACCACTCCAGCCACGGACTCTGACCCATTTCTCCCCACCCGCCAGGACTTGATCACAGAGGTGAGAAGGACCACTCCAGCCACGGACTCTGACCCATTTCTCCCCACCCGCCAGGACTTGATCACAGAGGTGAGAAGGACCACTCCAGCCACAGACTCTGACCCATTTCTCCCCACCCGCCAGGACTTGATCACAGAGGTGGGAAGGACCACGGAAGCCACAGACTCTGACCCATTTCTCCCCACCCGCCAGGACTTGATCACAGAGGTGGGAAGGACCACGGAAGCCAGCAAATTTATCTGCATCGTTGGCCGTGAACTGGAAGAGTGTGAATTGTAAAACAGGTGTGTGAAAACGGGAACAATTGGTGAAAAGAAAAGTGAGCAAAGTCAATCATTATAGCAGGCCATAGATGAGTCGAACATCGGCCGATTTAAAAAAAAAGCCCCGAAAAATTGGTTGTTCATTCAGCTGACGTTACCACCAACGTTAAAAAAATCGGCCCATTTTCGTCCCGTCTACGGCCGGCATTAACCCCATAACTTCTGTCCCTGCAGAGACTGGGGAGCGCACCGTACAATGTGACAGGGGAGCGCACCGTACAATGTAACAGGGGAGCGCACCGTACAATGTGACAGGGGAGCGCACCGTACAATGTGACAGGGGAGCGCACCGTACAATGTGACAGGGGAGCGCACCGTACAATGTGACAGGGGAGCGCACCGTACAATGTGACAGGGGAGCGCACCGTACAATGTGACAGGGGAGCGCACCATACAATGTGACAGGGGAGCGCACCATACAATGTGACAGGGGAGCGCACCATACAATGTGACAGGGGAGCGCACCATACAATGTGACAGGGGAGCGCACCGTACAATGTGACAGGGGAGCGCACCGTACAATGTGATAGGGGAGCGCACCATACAATGTGACAGGGGAGCGCACCATACAATGTGACAGGGGAGCGCACCATACAATGTGACAGGGGAGCGCACCGTACAATGTGACAGGGGAGCGCACCATACAATGTGACAGGGGAGCGCACCATACAATGTGACAGGGGAGCGCACCATAAAATGTGACAGGGGAGCGCACCATACAATGTGACAGCAATACAGAAGAAGAATTCCAGTCCGCTATTAAATTTTATATGAAAAAGTCTTGCGGTTGCAACAATGTATCCATTTGTATCCAAATAAAAACATTGTAATACAATACTACAGATTGGAATTCTTCTTCTTCTTCTTGCAGGTCGCGGCTCATGTGCATATTTTTTATCGGTAAAACGATCGGCCGATTTGCCCATTATTGCCGGGAAAATCGGACGATCGTCAAAATCAGCCATGAATTTTCCAACATGCCCGATAAAAAAAATGTGCCAAAACCCCAAAAAACAGCCGACCAATTAACCCACTAACGGTGCGAAAATCTGCCGATTTTCAACCAGTCTACGCCGGCATGTGTATAGACAATAAAAAAGTAAAAAGAGAGAAAAAAAGAAGAAAAACTGGAAAAATGAAAAGGATGAGGAAAGAAATGGGAAAAAAAAGAAAGAAAAATGTTATAAAGGAGAGGTTTGTGTGATAAAAAAATAAATGCAGATAAAAAAACAATTAAAAAGGGAATGAAAAAATAAGAAGGGGGGGGTGCAAAGAAAAAAAATGTAAACAGAAAATGAAACATAAAAAAAAAAATTAAAAAATGAAAAATGAAGGAAAAAAATAAAAGTGAATGACAAAATGAAATGTGAGAAAAGAGAAATATGAAGAAAAAAATGGATAGGAAGTAATGAAAATAAAACAAAAAAGAAGAAGAATAAAAAATGAAAAAAAGGAGCAATGAAAAATAAAAGACATCCTTTCTTTTGATCATTAAAATAAAAAAGAGGGAGAACAAAACCAAAAAGAATGGAAGAAAAAATATGTTGAGACGTGTTTTGAACACATTTTGTGTTTTTCTTTTTCTTTTATTGTTTCATTTTTTGCTACTTTATTGTTTTATGTTCATGATTCAGACATTTTCAGCATGTAACCTATAACACGTTGCTAGGCAACACCCCCTTTTGGGCAATGTTCTGCTGGGAAACCTTGGCTCCTCCCTTTCATGTGACAAGTACCGCCTACCTAAACATTGATGGTGACCAAGTCCACCCCTTCATGGAAACGGCATTCCCTGATGGCGGTGGCCTCTGCCACACTGCAAACATGGGTCAAGAATGGTTTGAGGAACACAACAATGAGTTTGAGGTGTTGACTTGGCCTCCAAAATCTCCATATCTCAATCCAATTGAGCATTCCCCGCCTCCAAGGCTTTTTTCTCAGAGAATAGGTGCAAGAACTCCCCCTTTTGAATCATCCCTTGTCTCCGCCCCCTACCCACCTCCGAGCACTGCCCCTTAGTTCCACCCCCTACCCACCTCCGAGCACTGCCCCTTAGTTCCACCCCCTACCCACCTCCGAGCACTGCCCCTTAGTTCCACCCCCTACCCACCTCCGAGCACTGCCCCTTAGTTCCACCCCCTACCCACCTCCGAGCACTGCCCCTTAGTTCCACCCCCTACCCACCTCTGAGCACTGCCCCTTAGTTCCACCCCCTACCCACCTCTGAGCACTGCCCCTTAGTTCCACCTCCTACTCCCCTCCTAGAACCGCCATTCATTTTATGGGTTTTTATGATCAGCTGTAAAATGTATCCCCCCAGCAACAATACACCCCCTTTCAACAATGGATCCCCCCAACAACAATACACCCCCTTTCAACAAGGGATCCCCCCAGCAACAATAGAATCCCCAACAGCATAATATCCCTCAGCAACAATAGACTGCCCAACAGAATAACCCCCCCAAGAAACAAAAGACCCCATAACAGCATACCCCCCAGAAACAATAGACCCCCGCAACAGCAAAAAAAAACCCAGCAACAATCGACCCCCCGCCCAACAGCATAATATCCCCAAAAACAATAGACCCCCAAACATCATAAAATTCCCCAGAAACAATAGACCCCCGCAACAGCATAATATCCCCCAGCAACAATAGACCCCCCCAACAGCATAATATCTCCTAGCAACAATAGACCCCCCAACAGCACAATATCCCCCAGCAACAATAGACCCCCAACAGCATAATATCCCCCAGCAACAATAGACCTCCCAACAGCACAATATCCCCCAGCAACAATAGACCCCCAACAGCATAATATCTCCCATCAACAATAGACCCCCAACAGCATAATATCCCCCATCAACAATAGACCCCCAACAGCATAATATCCCCCAGCAACAATAGACCCCCAACAGCATAATATCCCCCAGCAACAATAGACCCCCCAACAGCATAACATCCCCCAGAAACAATAGACCCCCCAACAGCATAACATCCCCCAGAAACAATAGACCCCCCAACAGCATAATATCCCCCATCAACAATAGACCCCAACAGCATAATATCCCCAGTCAACAATAGACCCCAACAGCATAATATCCCCCAGAAACAATAGACCCCCCAACAGCATAATATCCCCCAGCAACAATAGACCCCAACAGCATAAAATCCCCCAGCAACAATAGAACCCAACAGCATAATATCCCCCGTCAACAATAGACCCCAACAGCATAATATCCCCCAGCAACAATAGACCCCAACAGCATAATATCCCCCAGCAACAATAGATCCCCACATCAAAATTCTCCCCAACAACACTAGACCCAACCAGCAGCAATAGATCTCCAAGCAACCAGCATCAATAGACCCTCCGGCAGACAATAATAGAACCCTCCAGCAAGACTCCACCCAGCAACAATAGATCCTCTAGCACACCTCATCACCCCAGGTGCTGGAGGTGCGTTCCCCCACATTCCTGCTGAAAAAAAAAGCTCTGCCCACCCCCCAACTTACAGGACTTATAGGATCTGCTACTGAGGGTTTGGTGCCGATACCACAGCGTACCTTCAGAGGTCTAGTAGAGCCCCCGCCTGGACGGGTCAGGAAAAGGGGGGCCTACTCAATAAAACATCATGGCTGACTTGTGTATATCCCAAAAGTTACAAAATCAAGTTTTGCCTTTATATGGACTTTCCTGGAATGACCGTTGCAGCATTGGGGTAGGAAGATCCTTCCTTTGTCCCCCCAGTGATGAGCTCCACAAGTCCCCATTGCACTTATGCAGGCCATAGACGGGTCGAAAATTGGGCGATTTTCGCACTGTTAGTGGGTTAATTGGTCGGCCGTTTTTTGGGGTTTTGGCACATTTTTTTAATCGGTAAAGTTGGAAAAAAATCGGCTGATTTTGCTGATCGGCCGATTTTCCCGACAATGATGGGCAAATTGGCCGATCGTTTTACGGATAAAAAATCTGCGCATGACCGGTGACCTGCAAGAAAAAGAAGAAGAAGAAAAAGAAGAGGAAAAAGGAGAAGAAAAGGAAGAGGAAAAAGAAGAAGAAAAGAGGAAGAAAAAGAAGAAGAAAAAGAAGAAGAAAAAGAAGAGGAAAAAGAAGAGGAAAAAGAAGAAGACAAGAAGAGGAAGAAAAAGAAGAAGAAAAAGAAGCAGAAAAAGAAGAAGACAAGAAGAGGAAGAAAAAGAAGAAGAAAAAGAAGCAGAAAAAGAAGAAGAAAAGAAGAGGAAGCAAAAGAAGCAGAAAAAGAAGAAAAAGAAGAAGAAAAAGAAGCAGAAAAAGAAGAAAAAGAAGAGAGAAAAATAAGGAGAAGAAGAGGGAGAAGAAGAAGAAGAAAAGAAGGAGAAGAAGAAAAAAGAGGCAGAAAAAGGAGAAGAAGAAGGAGGAGAAGAAGGAGAAGAAGACGAAAAAGAAGACGAAAAAGAAGAAGAAAAAGAAGAAGACGAAAAAGAAGAAGAAAAAGGAGAAGAAGAAGAAAAAGAAAAGGAAAAAGAAGAAGAAAAAGAAGGAGAAGAAGAAGAAAAAGAAGAGGAAAAAGAAGAAGGAGAAGAAGTAGAAAAAGAATAAAAAAAGAAGGAGAAGAAGGAGGAGAAGAGGAAGAAAAAGAAGAAGACGAAAAAAAAGAAGTACAAGAAAAAGAAGAAAAAGAGAAAAAGAAGAAAAAGAAGAAGACGAAAAAGAAGTAGAAGAAAAAGAAGAAGGAGAAGAAGGAGAAAAAGAAGAAGAAGAAGTAGAAGAATTCAAGTCCACTATTATATTTTACATGAAAAGTCTTGCGGTTGCAACAATGTATCTATTTGTATCCGAATAAAAACATCTGTATCTGAAATAGATACAAATGGATACAATGTTGCAACCGCAAGACTTTTTCATGTCATATATAATAGCGGAGCTCTCTGCAGGGACAGAAGTAATTAAATGCCGGCCGTAGACGGGACGAAAATCGGCCGTTTTTTTTTTACCGTTGGTGGTAACGTCGGCCTATTGAACGACCGATTTTTCTTTTTTTTTTTTTTTAAATGGCCGGTTTCCGACCCGTCTATGGCCTGCATTAGTCATCCTGTAAAGTAGGTAATGGTCGGGGTGAATGGAGAGCTCCCATTTATTTTCATAAATTGTCTTTAAAACACAATAAATCCACTTATTTCCTTTTGTGATAATAAAACGTACACAGCTTTATACCAAAGAATTCCGCCCTTCGCGTCCTTGGAGCTCCTGCGCACTCCAGCATATGGTAAGTGGTCTCCTGAGTGGATGGTTTGATCCATAGTCACTAACATAGAGGAAGACTTTCTATTCATGTTTTCTTTTCTTTCTTTTACTAAATCTACAAGATGGTTGATGAAGTCGATGAAGACAGAGCCGTACTGCAAAGTACATCATGGTCGGGTTACGAGGAACGTTCTCATCTACCTTCATACAAGTTCCTCAAGGTGACTCCCATACATTAGATCCACTTATTTCCTCGGCAAAGATTAAAATAAAACAGGTTTTCCGCACAAGAATGCTGTATTTACTGTCCTTGAAATCGTGACTCACGGCAGTACAGGACAAGAGATCTGCTGAGTGGATGGTTTGCGTTATAACTAACATCCCATCAGACGTTCTTCACCTTGTCTTTTTCCTGCTTGTATTCAGTCTATAAGTTGTCTTATTGGAGAATTCTGATTCAGTTGATAGTTTTGGCAAAATATGAGTTGCACGTTGTGTGGACTGCATTTTAGTTATGTCAGGAAGAAGATGTGTGCATCAATACGCAGAAAAAGGGTCATCTCCAGCTGGTTGCCGTGCAAAGGTACGACCATGTGCATAGGCATGCATGATCAATTCCAATCTTGGGCCAACTCACCTATTTACCAAACAGAGCTGAGTCAAGAAGTTTCCAGATGGTCTGGATGGTCTTCAGCTGTTACCCTGCGACTTGATCCTTGAAACGGTTCCAGAGGTCTGCTTTCCTGTTGCTGACTCAGCCTGCCTTTGGACTTGTCTATGCTCTGTCTAACTGTTATCGACTTCAGCTAGTTCCATGGCTTACCCTTACCATTACCACTGATCTAGGCTCGTTCCTTACCATGGATTACCATTACCACTAACCACAGCTAGTTCCTCACCATGACTTTCCCTTACCATAACCACTGATCTAGGCTCATTCCTCACCATGGCTTACCTTACCATTACCACTGATCTAGGCTTGTTTCTCACCATGGCTTACCTTACCATAACCACTGATCTAGGCTCATTCCTCACCATGGCTTACCTTACCATTACCACTGATCTAGGCTTGTTTCTCACCATGGCTTACCCTTACCATTACCACTGATCTAGGCTCATTCCTCACCATGGCTTACCTTACCATAACCACTGATCTAGGCTCATTCCTCACCATGGCTTACCTTACCATTACCACTGATCTAGGCTTGTTCCTCACCATGGCTTACCCTTACCATTACCACTGATCTAGGCTGGTTCCTCACCATGGCTTACCATTACCATTACCACTGATCTAGGCTCGTTCCTTACCATGGCTTACCCTTACCATTACCACTGATCTAGGCTAGTTCCTCACCATGGCTTACCCTTACCATAACCACTGATCTAGGCTCGTTCCTCACCATGACTTTCCCTTACCATTACCACTGATCTAGGCTAGTTCCTCACCATGGCTTACCCTTACCATTACCACTAACCCCGGCTAGTTTCTTACCATGACCCTTACCATTACCACTGACCTTGTCTTTTTTCCTTACCATGGCTTACCCTTACCATTACCACTGACCTCAGCTTGTTCCTTACCATGGAATACCATTACCACTGACCTTGGCTAGTTCCTTACCATGGCATACCCTTACCATTACCACTGACCTTGGCTAGTTCCTTACCATGGCTTACACTTACCATTACCACTGACCTCAGCCAGTTCCTCACCATGGCTTTCCCTTAACATTACTACTGACCTTTGTTAGTTCCTTACCATGGCTTACCCTTACCATTACCACTGGCCTCATCTAGTTACTTACTATGGCTTACCCCTACAATTACCACTGACCTTGGCTAGTTCCTTACCATGGCTTACCCTTACCATTACTATTGGCCTCATCTAGTTAGTTACCATGGCTTACCCTTACCATTACTACTGGCCTCATCTAGTTACTTACCATGACTTTCCCTTACCATTACCACTGATCTAGGCTAGTTCCTCACCATGGCTTACCCTTACCATTACCACTAACCCCGGCTAGTTTCTTACCATGACCCTTACCATTACCACTGACCTTGTCTTTTTTCCTTACCATGGCTTACCCTTACCATTACCACTGACCTCAGCTTGTTCCTTACCATGGCATACCATTACCACTGACCTTGGCTAGTTCCTTACCATGGCATACCCTTACCATTACCACTGACCTTGGCTAGTTCCTTACCATGGCTTACACTTGCCATTACCACTGACCTTGGCTAGTTCCTTACCATGGCTTACCCTTAACATTACCACTGACCTTGGCTAGATCCTTACCATGGCTTACCCTTACCATTACCACTGACCTCAGCCAGTTCCTCACCATGACTTTCCCTTAACATTACTACTGACCTTTGTTAGTTCCTTACCATGGCTTACCCTTACCATTACCACTGGCCTCATCTAGTTACTTACTATGGCTTACCCCTACAATTACCACTGACCTTGGCTAGTTCCTTACCATGGCTTACACTTACCATTACTATTGGCCTCATCTAGTTAGTTACCATGGCTTACCCTTACCATTACTACTGGCCTCATCTAGTTACTTACCATGGCTTACCCTTACCATGACCACTGACCTCGGCTTGTTCCTTACCATGGCTTACCCTTACCATTACCACTAACTTGACTTGTGTCCTGAACTCAATCCTGCCTTCCTAATTGCCAACCTCCACCAGTCCCGAGCCATGCTTCCAATCTGTACCCCAATAGGGGTTTTAATATGTATGGTTTTAACCCAATAAAGGGATGTTTAATGGTCTTAAAATGATTTACGTCCTTAGTACCAGAAATACCCAAAAACATTATTTTCCCCTCTGGGGGTTTTATTTCTATAGTTCAATAAGAGGAGTACAATGAATTGCTGAAGTTGTTTTCTATGGACTGATTGTATTGGGGATGGAAGATCCCACCCTGAGCACCTGTGCTCATCTTTGAATGATGGACTAAGCCGATGAGCTGGGGTATGATCTGTGCTTTTATTCGTAAGTTTCCTCCATGGCGAAAAAACCAAGGTTGCTGAGGAGCGGAGAGACTCTGCATTCTCCTCTTCCAGCTCCCTACCTTAGCCAGGGAACAAGAGAGGTTTGTGCTGGCAGTGTATTATACCTGAAGTTTGCTATGTTTCAGGTATGAACAAACACAGGAGTGATCAGTACCAATCACTCACTGTGTTCATTCAAAAAAGGAAAAGGGGGACATGTTTAGAGGTCCCCTGCTCTCCATCCTGAAACTGATCTCCCTGGGTGCCAACAACAGATGACAGCCAGTGGAAGGGAGAGGAGGAGAAGCCAGCAGTGCTGCAGTAAAAGGGGGGATTGGAGCTGTGGGAGAATGAGGATTTTGGGCAGGAGAGGGGGTGATCGGAGCACCGTGGTGTCAATCTCTGAAAACAATCCCCTCGCAGCAGTTGACAGCCAGTGGGAGGTAGGGGAAGGGGCGTATTTACCACAAGGCAAACAAGGCACTTGCCTAGGGCGGCATTTTTCAGGGGGGCAGAACCTCCCCCCAGAAGGGATGAAAGAAGGGCCACGTGCTCCATGGGAACCAAGTGGGATCCGAGAGAGGCTGCGGGCTGCTTATTGGTGTATGTATAGCCTGACTCTCATTCCTGGGGGTGTGCGGAAGATGAGTGTCTTGCTCTCTATCGAGGGGGTAGTGGAAGGCTCTCCCAGGTGGGGGACAGGGGTGTTGTTGGTCAATGTCAGGCTTTATCCATGAAAGTGGCAAGGGGGGGGGGGGTTGGTGTTGGTCGGTGTCCATGGGGGCGGACAAATTTTGTGTTGCCTAGGGCAACACAAAACCTAAATACACCAATGGGTGGGGGAGAAGGAGCTGATTGCACAGGGGAAAGTGGGGGGAGCTGAGCTGTGGTCACCAGCTTTTGGAACTGTCAACACCCCCCCGTTGAACTGATGGGGCCCAGGCCCCATGGAGGAGGGCTGGTGCTACCTTCTTAGTGGCCCCTGTTCCTTCACACACATAAACCCAACAATGCTCACCAGCTTTTGGAACTGTCAACACCCCCTCTGTTGAACTGATGGGGCCCAGGCCCCATGGATGAGGGCTGGTGCTACCTTCTTATCAGCGGCCCTGGTTCCTTCACACACAGAAACCCAACAATGCTCACCAGCTTTTGGAACTGTCAACACTCGTCCTGTTGAACTGATGGGGCCCAGGCCCCATGGAGGAGGGCTAGTGCTACCTTCTTATCAGCAGCCCCGGTTCTTTCACACACAGAAACCCAACATTGCTCACCAGCTTTTGGAACTGTAAACCCCCCCCCCCCCGTTGAACTGATGGGGCCCAGACCCCATGGAGGAGGGTTGGTTCTACCTTCTTATTAGCAGCCCCGGTTCCTTCACACACATAAACCCAACAATGCTCACCAGCTTTTGGAACTGTCAACACTCGTCCTGTTGAACTGATGGGGCCCAGGCCCCATGGAGGAGGGCTGGTGCTACCTTCTTATTAGCAGCCCCAGTTCCTTCACACACATAAACCCAACAATGCTCACCAGCTTTTGGAACTGTCAACAACACCCCCCCCTGTTGAACTGATGGGGCCCAGGCCCCATGGAGGAGGCTGGTGCTACCTTCTTATTAGTGGCCCCGGCTCCTTCACACACATAAACCCAACAATACTCACCAGCTTTTGGAACTGTCAACACCCCCCCCTGTTGAACTGATGGGGCCCAGACCCCATGGAGGAGGGTTGGTTCTACCTTCTTATTAGCAGCCCCGGTTCCTTCACACACATAAACCCAACAATGCTCACCAGCTTTTGGAACTGTCAACACCCTTCTTGTTGAACTGATGGGGCCCAGGCCCCATGGAGGAGGCTGGTGCTACCTTCTTATTAGTGGCCCCGGTTCCTTCACACACATAAACCCAACAATGCTCACCAGCTTTTGGAACTGTCAACACCCTTCTTGTTGAACTGATGGGGCCCAGGCCCCATGGAGGAGGCTGGTGCTACCTTCTTATTAGTGGCCCCGGTTCCTTCACACACATAAACCCAACAATGCTCACCAGCTTTTGGAACTGTCAACACCCCCCCCTGTTGAACTGATGGGGCCCAGGCCCCATGGAGGAAGCTGGTGCTACCTTCTTATTAGTGGCCCCGGTTCCTTCACACACATAAACCCAACAATGCTCACCAGCTTTTGGAACTGTCAACAACACCCCCCCCTGTTGAACTGATGGGGCCCAGGCCCCATGGAGGAGGCTGGTGCTACCTTCTTATTAGTGGCCCCGGTTCCTTCACACACATAAACCCAACAATACTCACCAGCTTTTGGAACTGTCAACACCCCCCCCTGTTGAACTGATGGGGCCCAGGCCCCATGGAGGAGGCTGGTGCTACCTTCTTATTAGTGGCCCCGGTTCCTTCACACACATAAACCCAACAATGCTCACCAGCTTTGGAACTGTCAACAACACCCCCCCCTGTTGAACTGATGGGGCCCAGGCCCCATGGAGGAGGCTGGTGCTACCTTCTTATTAGTGGCCCCGGTTCCTTCACACACATAAACCCAACAATGCTCACCAGCTTTTGGAACTGTCAACAACACCCCCCCCTGTTGAACTGATGGGGCCCAGGCCCCATGGAGGAGGCTGGTGCTACCTTCTTATTAGTGGCCCCGGTTCCTTCACACACATAAACCCAACAATGCTCACCAGCTTTTGGAACTGTCAACACCCCTCCTGTTGAACTGATGGGGCCCAGGCCCCATGGAGGAGGGCTGGTGCTACCTTCTTATCTGTGGCCCCGGTTCCTTCACACACATAAACCCAACAATGCTTTTACACCGGTCTACCTTCCCTGCTAATGATGTATGGCAGGACCTGGTTGCCATGAAAATCATCGCATTCGTTCTGCCTTACCAGGAAAATCTGTGTCGAATTTTACGCCTTTTCTTTTTTTTTTTGCTTTTATTAAAAAGGCTAATGAAAAAGTATCTAGAAAATGTTGTATTAAACACGATGAAAGACTAAAAGGAGACAGGAAAAACAGATAAATGCACCTCAATTAAGGGAATGTGCCAGAAGGCGTTCTGATGCATTAATGAGGAGCCATCTCGCTAAGTGTACATAAACACATTTATTACTTCGATAATAAAACAGATTTAGAGAGAAATGCGGTTGGAGATTGAACGCGGGGAGGAGGAACTCATCAGGTTAGAAAATGGAAATGAGAGTCCAAGAGAGAGGAAACGTGGTTTTGTGGCCACTTGTGATCCTGACGACAGCTTTATCGATGATATTTAAATGAAAACGGCTCAATTTGCCTGATTTTCCATAATCCTCTGCGGTGTCAGGAGATCTTCGCTTGGCTCGTGATACGTTTCCGCGACAAGATCTCATGACTGGCAGGTTAGCTTTTCTGTTTCCATATTTTTATTCAGAAAGTTTTGTTTTTAGGAATGTAACAAGCTCAAATCAGAGACGGCAAAAAGCCGAACCAAATAGCAGCAGTAATCCAACATAATATCGAAAAAAGAAGAGAAAAGAAAAATGGTTAGAAGAAAAGAAAACAAAAGGGAATCATAAAGGAAACACGAAAGAAGGGAAACTAGAAGGATCACGGATCCGGGGCTAGCATAGGCAGCGACTATAGGAGGCCATAACTAGTAGGAGGCAGGGATGGCAAGGAATAACGTATCCAAGGTTCCCAAACCTTAAGGAATCTCGGATGAGAATCGTGAAGAATGCTAGACATCTGATCATTGATCAACACAGCATTCATCCGGATCTTCACCCCCTGGAAGACAACCGAAGGGGTTCTCCAAGCTTGAACTATAGCACGTTTGGCTGAAATAAAAAGGTAGGATGCCAATTTCTGCTGAGACCTAGACAGACCCAAAATTGGGCACTGCAGGAGGGCAGGTTAGCTTTTCGGCACCAAAAAAAGTGAAAAAACTGCAATCTATAACACCCAATCCCAAATCTTAAAGTGCTTGTAATCCCCTTCCATATCCCCAGTGAAGGGACCGGCCTCAGGTGATACACAGAGATGAAACACATGATCCCACATAAGTTGTACCTGTTTATCTACAGCCCTTTCTTCTCTAGAGTCAGTCTAGAATGTACAGAGCATTTCAGGTACTTATATAGTGCCACCAATTTACATATATATTGTACATTCACATCAGTCCCCGCCCCCGAGGGGCGTACAATCTAAGGTCTCTAACTTACATTCACATACTAGGGCCAATTTAAACAGGAGGCGATTCACCTAGCAGCATGTGAGGGAGGAAACCAAAGTACCTTAAAGCGGAGCTCCACCCAAAAGGGGAAGCTCCGCTTTAAGGACTGCTCCCCCGCTCCCCATTAAGGATTGGCACCTTTGGGGGGCGGTGGGGAGAGAGTACCCAAATTTGACAGGTACCCTCTCCCACTTCCGGTCCGATCGCCTAGGCGACCGGAGGTGGAAGGTGTCCTCCCTCCCTGTAGTATTTTGGGACACGTGACAGGTCCCAGAAGACTACAGGACCATTCATGAAGTGCAGCGCTACTCGCGCATGTGGGAAGCTGCAAGCTGTCACATCTGGGTGCCCACACTGAAGATACAGGCCTCCTGGAATACAGGACAGCTGGTGAAAAGGGCTGCGGGACACACACCGCGGGACTGAGCGACAGGTAAGTGGCTGTTTTTTAAAAGTCAGCAGCTACAGTTTTTGTAGCTGCTGACTTTTATTTTTTGACAATGTGAGTGGAACTTTAAGGAAACCCTCGCAGGCACAGGGAGAACATTCAAACTCCAGGCAGGTGGTTGGGATTCGGACTAACGAACCTAGTACTGTCAGATGGAAGTGCTAGTCATTTAGCCACTGTACTGCACAGCATGGAGCAGGTTGCTGAGTGTAATCTGAGACCCGAGTGGAGGGAATGGATACACCTTCCTTTACGCCAGGGTTTCTCATCCAGGGTTCCTTCAGAGGTGGCTAGGGGTTCCTTACGCAATGGTCAATGTCTTTTAGATAAGTTCCCACTGACACTGATGTTCTTTTTAGCTATCTGTAAGGGGGTAATTCTTCCCAATGACCACAAGGAGAGGAGCGTTCTTCCCTCTGACCGTCACATTGACGTATCCGGAGTTGTAGATACAGTCATTATAATCCGGGGTTCACTGAAACCGGAAGGTCAAAGGCTCCTGTGTGTTGAAAGGGTTGAGGATGTGTGATACAGAAAAGAGTTTATCTGACATAAGAACAAGAATCTGCAGAATCGAGAATCTTAAACTGCAATTGTTTTAGATTATAATGTCCAGCATAAAAAAAATAGAAAAAAATTTAGGGGTAAAAAAATAAAATAAATATATATATATATATACTGTGTATATTTAGCTGCAGCTCCCTGCGACTATAACATTAGTTCTAGGCTTCCTCTGGGTCGAAAAGGTTGAGAAAGTCTGATCTACACATTCTCATAGGGAAACATGCACAGCTGAGAGGAGGTCAGGGGAAGGGAAAGGGGAAGAGAAGGGAAAGGAAAATAAAAGAAAAGGAAAAAGGGAAAGGAAAGGAGAGAAAAGGAGAAAGGAAAGGAGAGGAAGGAGGAGGAAAGGATGGGAAAAAGGAAAGGGAAAATGAAAGGAAAAGGGAAAGGAAAGAAAATTTGAGATCTAGTGGAAGAAATGGACACACCTTCCTCTACACAGAGGAAAGGAAAAAGGAAAGGAGAGGAAAGGAAAGGAAAAAAGAAAAGGGAAAGGATGGGAAAAAGGGAAAATGAAGGACATAGGGGAAAAAAGGAAAGGAGAAAGGGAAAAGGAAAGGAAAAGGGAAAGGAAGGACAATCTGAGATCTAGTGGAGGGAATGGACACACCTTCCTCTACACAGTCTCATAGGGAAACATGCACAGCTGAGGGGAGGGCAGGGGAGGAGAAAGGAAAGTGAAAAGGAAAGGAAGGGAAAGGAAATGAGAGGAGAGGGGAGGAAAGAGGAAAGGAAAAGACAGGAAAGGAAAAAAAGGGAAAAGGAAGGACATAGGGGAAAAAAGGAAAGGGGAAAGGGAAAGGAAAGAAAATTGGAGATCTAGTGGGAATGGACACACCTCATAGTCTCATAGGGAAACATTCACAGCTGAGTGGAGGGCAGGGGAGGAGAAAGGAAAGGGAAAAGAAAGGAAAGGGATGGGAAAAGGGAAAAGGAAGGACATAGGGGAAAAAAGGAAAGGGGAAAGGAAAGGAAATCTGAGATCCAGTGGAAGGAATGGACACACCTTCCTCAATGCAGTCTCATAGGGAAACATGCACAGCTGAGGGGAGGGCTGGGGAGGAGAAAGGAAAGGGGAAAGGAGAGTAAAGGAAAGGAAAGGAAAGGAGAGGAAAGGAAAGGAAGGAAGAAAAGGGAAAGGATGGGAAAAATGGAAAATGAAGGACATAGGGGAAAAAAGGAAAGGAGAAAGGCAAAAGGAAAAGGAAAGGAAAAGGGAAAGGAAAGAAATTCTGAGATCTAGTGGAGGGCATGGACACACCTTCCTCTACACAGTCTCATAGGGAAACATTCACAGCTGAGGGGAGGGCCGGGGAGGAGAAAGGAAAGGGAAAAGGAAAGAAAAGGAAAGGAAAAAAAGGAAAAGGAAGGACATAGGGGAAAAGGAAAGGAAAGAAAATCTGAGATCTAGTGGGAATGGACACACCTCATAGTCTCATAGGGAAACATTCACAGCTGAGTGGAGGGCGGGGGGGGGGGAGAAAGGAAAGGGAAAAGAAAGGAAAGGGATGGGAAAAGGGAAAAAGAAGGGGAAAGGGAAAGGAAAGAAAATCTGAGATCTAGTGGAGGTAACGGACACACCTTCCTCTACACAGTCTCATAGGGAAACATGCACAGCTGAGGGGAGGGCCGGGGAGGAGAAAGGAAAGGGAAAAGGGAAATGACAACCTTATGTCAATGTTTTGTTGCTCTGTACTCAGTTTTGCTCTGAATCTGCCTCCAAGTCATACACTATAGCCCGGTGACAGAGCCCAACCTCACATCTCGCAGCACCCATATTGTTCCCCATACATAACCGTCCACCATGGATTGGCTCCGGCGTTTGCTGAACCCGTCACGAATGCAGACTTTGGATAAATCAGAGGAGATCCAGTTACAGATTGAACTGCTCAGCTGTAGATATTTTACAGAATTAATTGGCATTAATGCACGTCCTGGCAGATTTTCCTTTCCCCTCCAAACCATTACCGCGGCATCGAATTTACCACTCTCTGCACGCCGTCCACAAAAAATGCGCAAAAGCATTAAACAGGAGAAGCGGGACCCGGCAATTTCGGTCCAGAGCATCAGCTTTTATCTTGGAAGTAATTAGCCACTCCAGCAAAATCTTTAGGCTGAAAGCTTTCACCCAGCAAAGTTCAATAGTGAGGACGGAGACAAGAGGAGCATTATCTAAAGAGGCTCACATTGGGGCGCAGACAAAGGCGATATATTACCCAGAGGTCCCCGATCGTCTGACGGAGTGTAAGTTAAGCAACTAAGGAAAATCAAAGCCCAACTAAGCAGCGGCCATAAGCAGGGAAAGCAGCCATTCCCCATTGGTTAATATAATCAAGGCTCTTAATTGAATTCAGTGTATTGGCGCGTCGAGCGGCACGTCTCTCCTGCGATCAGAATGAGTGCCTACATTTGCATTTAGATAAGTAAACAGTAAAACGGTGAATCATTTTTAAAGGTTACCTCCAAGCGTGCGGTCGACTGCAGGAAAGGCCACCTTTTCCTCTCCGCGGTGCGGTCCGCCAAGCGTTTTGGGATAGTCGATAAAATTCAGCAGCTAATTACATTTTCTGTTGACTCCTGTTTTTAAGGCGCGGTAAGGCTGGGATTCAGCTCAGGTTACTTGAAAGTCATCTCCAAGATCTAGAAGTCGAGGGACTGGATGGTGGGGGGGGGGGGGGGCGGTAAAATGGAGGAAGGAAAGGGGAATTCGATGGACCCCACAGACCTCAAGGACCTCATGGGGGTTTTTCTTATCCATCGAATTTTACCGACAACTTCTTTAAAGTCTGGCAGACACCTAGAAATGCTCCACAGAGGGGCACATAGGAACAGGGGTGGACTGACAACCAGGGACGGACTGACAACTCATGGGGCCCCGGGGCAATAGGGGATCATGGGGCTCCTGTGTCCTTGCCCAAACTCAAAAAAGCCTATGAAAAAGGTACCAGGGGCATCTCATGGAGCCCCCTACTGAGCCCGGGCCTTCGGGCAGTGCCCGAGTTTCTAAATGGTCAGTCCGTCCCTGCTGACAACTCATGGGGCCCCCCGAGCAATAGGAAATCATGGGGCCTCTGTGTCCTCGCCTATAACCACATGCAAAAAAGCCTATGAAAGGTACCAGGGGCATCTCTTGCGGCCCCCTAATGACCCCGGGCCCCGCCCCTGCATAGGAATGAAGGGTTTGTGAACCAGAAGGGTGACGGCACCGACATTTATTGATCGCGAGGCACTCATATTGCGGTCAGGGCCGCCGTTAGTAGCAGTCCTTATGTACCGGGACCCTCAGAGGCAGCCTAGCACAAGTTGGCCCACACAGCTCCAACCACCAACACGCCTTCGCAATGCACAGGGAAGAAGATTGCTCCTCAGACTGGCCGCCATCCCTCTTGTTCTCAGCACACAGCACCGAGGTGTATATGGTGATGGGAGACGCGGCTCAGTCTTGCTGGATTCTGAGGGTGCCGGATGCCAAGTAACTTGCCCTCAGCCTACAGTGCCATGGGGTTCATGGTGACACACAGCCACAGCTAGATGTGGTCTATTGCTTGTTTGGGGTGCATTGTTTGTCTGTGCTGGGTACATGGTGAGTGATTGGTGGAGGGACTGAGAAGAGGTACTGTGCATGATTCAGGGTTACAGATGGGGGGGGGGGGTCGGTTTCTGGTAGAGGTGTGCACCAATAATGTAGGGATTAATGGAGTTACAAACCCTGCACTCTGTATATTACCCACTCCTGACCCCTGCACTCTGTACATTACCCACTCCTGACCCCTGCACTCTGTACATTACAAACTCCTGACCCCTGCACTCTGTACATTACCCACTCCTGACCCCTGCACTCTGTACATTACCCACTCCTGACCCCTGCACTCTGTACATTACCCACTCCTGACCCCTGCACTCTGTACATTACCCACTCCTGACCCCTGCACTCTGTACATTACCCACTCCTGACCCCTGCACTCTGTACATTACCCACTCCTGACCCCTGCACTCTGTACATTACCCACTCCTGACCCCTGCACTCTGTACATTACCCACTCCTGACTCCGGAACTCTGTATATTACATACTTCTGACCCCTTCACTATTAACAATACCCACTCCTGAACCCTGCACTATGTACAATACATACTCCTGACCTCTGGACTATGTACATTGCCCACCCCTGACTCCGGAACTCTGTATATTACATACTCCTGACCCCTTCGCTATTAACATTACCCACTCCTGACCCCTGCACTATATACATTATGACTTCTGCACCCTGTATGTTACATACAACTGACCCCTGCACTATGTACATTACCAACAGTTGACCCATGCATTATGCTCAGTACCCACTCCTGACCCCTGCACTATGTACATTACATATGTCTGACCCTTACCTTATGTAAATTACCCACACCTGACCCTTCACTATGTACATTACCAACAGCTGACACCTGAACTATGTACATTACATGCTCCTGACCCCTGCACTGTTTACAATACTCACTCCTGACCCCTGCACTGTTTACAATACTTACTCCTGACCCCTGCGCTGTTTACAATACTCACTCCTGACCCCTGCGCTGTTTACAATACTCACTCCTAACCCCTGCGCTGTTTACAATACTCACTCCTAACCCCTGCGCTGTTTACAATACTCACTCCTGACCCCTGCGCTGTTTACAATACTCACTCCTAACCCCTGCGCTGTTTACAATACTCACTCCTAACCCCTGCGCTGTTTACAATACTCACTCCTGACCCCTGCACTGTTTACAATACTCACTCCTGACCCCTGCGCTGTTTAATACTCACTCCTGACCCCTGCACTGTTTACAATACTCACTCCTGACCCCTGCACTGTTTACAATACTCCTGACCCCTGCACTGTTTACAATACTCACTCCTGACCCCTGCACTGTTTACAATACGTACTCCTGACCCCTGCGCTGTTTACAATACTAACTCCTGACCCCTGCGCTGTTTACAATACTAACTCCTGACCCCTGCACTGTTTACAATACTCACTCCTGACCCTTGCGCTGTTTATAATACTCACTCCTGACCCCTGCACTATGCACATACATACTGCTGACACCAGGGCTCTGTACATGAGCTCAGGTTTTAATCCCCTCCTGCTGCATTTTTGCCACACCCACAATTGGCCACATCATGCCTCACTCCCTTCTCCTTTAGGTGCAGATGGTGGGGGCCGTCAGGTTGGCTTCCCCAGGATTTCTACCATCAGCCCTGATTATGGTAACGGGCAGAAACACGCACTTCACCACGAATCACCAGGAGACGACTCTCCCACGTGCAGCCACCATCCGTCAGTCGATGAAGTGGCGGTAGGAGGTCGGGGTAGGTTGGTCGGGGCGGCAGAGATTGGTTTGCTGGGAAAGGTCCAATTTAGCGTCACCTTTCCGAAAGCCTCTAAACCCCCCAGAATAACAAAAGCCCCACCTACCCCGCCAAACCCTTTCACCTTTTCAGCTCCAGATGCGGTTTTATTCGTAAATCTCGCCATTGTTGTTCCCTTCACAGACAACGCACTCCAATTAGCTATCTGGCGCAACCAACTCCCGACTTCGAGAAGAAACAAGAGAAGCCCCTGAGATGACATTTGTTAATTCGCTCTATTAAAATTCGTCTTGTAAGTCTTCAGATCATTGAACTCGGTATACATCCCGGGAAACCACTGGGACCCGGACCTAAGTGTCGGACCGTCGCGGAGGAGAGACACGCTCTGAAGAAAACATTGTTACGGAGCATTTCCCTCGTCAGCGGAAAGAATCATAAACCTCATCAAACGGCAAAAAAAAGAGAAGAAAAGAAAAGATTACTTTGTATAAAGAAACACTCCGCTCCAACAATGAATGCAGATCCGTCGGGATTTATCTTGTTTATAGCGTCGGAGTCAGGGGCCGACTGACCATTTGGGCACTGCCTGAGGGCCCTGGGTCTGTAGGGGGCCCCATGAGATGCCCCTGGTACCTTTCATAGAGTTTTTTGGGTGTGGTTTGACTGTGGGCTAGGACACAGGGGCCCCATGATCCCCTATTGCCCGGGGGCCCCATGGGTTGTCAGTCCACCTCTGGTCGGAGTATTACCGAGGCATTAACCCCTCCTGAGGATCCCCCAACCTCGCCCTACTGAGGATTTCCCCCCCAACCTCGCTCTCCAGAGGATTTACCCCCCGCCCTCCAGAGGATTTCCCCCCTCCCCTCCCCCTCTATGGGATTTACCCCCCCCCCCAACCCTCCAGAGGATTTCCCCCCACCTTGCCCTCCATGGGATTTACCCCCCTAACCGCCTTCCAGAGGATTTACCCCTTCCCCCTCCAAGGGATTTACCTCCCCCACCCTCCAGAGGATTTCCCCCTCCCCCTCCTGAGGATTTACCCCCCCTTCCTGACTGCGCTACTTTAACTGACAATTGCGCAGTTGTGCAACGCTGCACCCAAACTAAATTTGTAGCTTTTTTTTACCCATTAATTAATTAATTTATTATTTATTACAGGTACTTCTATAGCGCCGTCAATTTACGCAGCGCTTTACATATATATTGTACATTCCCATCAGTCCCCGCCCCCGAGGAGCGTACAATCTAAGGTCCCTAACTCACATACATACACATACTAGGGACAACTTAGACAGGAGCCAATTCACCTACCAGCATGGGGGGATATCAGCAGGGGGGTGGATTTGTATTGGGAAGAGGGTGAATTTATACTTAGGGGGTGAGCATGCCAAATACTGCTTTATATTTTTTTTTTTTTGGGGTGGTGGAGTTGCTGATACATTCTTGGGGGGGGGGTGCAGTTTGGCAGGTTTGCCCTGGGCTCTACATGGCCCTGTCCCGGTACTGGGCTGCATGTGATTCCATTGATGTAAAATATGTGTTTTATGTTTATTTATTGGATACAATGTCTGATTTTACTCTGCTTGATGTTGTTTTTGGCACCTACAAAGTCTCATTTCCATGTTTACCTTTGATGCACACGAACAAAGGGATGCGGTGCCTTGATCACCCCTCAACCCAAAAAATCGATGTGTAAATGTGTGCTTGTGAATGAGGAAGAGAACAATGAGAAATTCAAAGTTTTAGAGTCGTCACCAGAGTGAATGGTAATTCTCCACCGCGGCACCAGATTGAATGGTAATTCTCCACCGCGGCACCAGATTGAATGGTAATTCTCCACCGCGGCACCAGATTGAATGGTAATTCTCCACCGCGGCACCAGAGAGAATGGTAATTCTCCACCGCGGCACCAGATTGAATGGTAATTCTCCACCACGGCACCAGATTGAATGGTAATTCTCCACCGCGGCACCAGAGTGAATGGTAATTCTCCACCGCGGCACCAGAGAGAATGGTAATTCTCCACCGCGGCACCAGATTGAATGGTAATTCTCCACCGCGGCACCAGATTGAATGGTAATTCTCCACCGCGGCACCAGAGTGAATGGTAATTCTCCACCGCGGCACCAGAGAGAATGGTAATTCTCCACCGCGGCACCAGATTGAATGGTAATTCTCCACCACGGCACCAGAGTGAATGGTAATTCTCCACCACGGCAGAGCGCTTGTTCCTGGGGAGCTGGGAGCACAACCAACATATGTCGTGTCCTACCACCTACGAAGGACGGGGAGGGTCACTCACACTAGGAGTTTTTTGTGATCCCTCTCTTCATTACTCTGCCTGTTTGTGTCTGTGTCAGATGTAATTACTGTGTAGCTCTCACCTGCAGAGCACTAGACTGAGAAACTTTGGGAAAAGCTTTGCCATGATCAAGACCCAGGAGGACCTTGCTGGAGAGAGTCAGATCAAAACCCAGGAGGAGGAGCTTGCTGGAGAAATCAAGACCCAGGAGGAGGACCTTGCTGGAGAAAGCCAGATCAAGACCCAGGAGGAGGACCTTGTTTGAGAAAACCAGATCAAGACCCAGGAGAGGGACCTTGCTGGAGCAAGCCAGATCAAGACCCAGGAAGGAGGACCTTGCTGGAGAAATCCAGATCAAGACCCAGAAGGAGAAGCTTGCTGGAGAAATCCAGATCAAGACCCAGGAGGAGGACCTTGCTGGAGAAAGCCAGATCAAGACCCAGGAGGAGGACCTTGCTGGAGAAAGCCAGATCAAGACCCAGGAGGGGGACCTTGCTGGAGAAAGCCAAATCAAGACCCAGGAGGAGGACTTTGCTGGAGAAAGCCAGATCAAGACCCAGGAGGGGGACCTTGTTGGGGTAAACCAGATCAAGACCCAGGAGAGGGACCTTGCTGGAGCAAGCCAGATCAAGACATAGGGGGAGGACCTTGCTGGAGAAAGTGAGATCAAGACCCAGGAGGGGGGCGATGAAAAATTCAAAGTTTTAGAGTCGTCACCAGAGTGAATAGTAATTCTCCACCATGGCAGAGTGCTTGTTCCTGGGGTGCTGGGAGCACGCCAATGTACATCATGTCCTACCACCTACGAAGGATGTGGAGGGTCACTCACACTAGGAGTTTTTGTGATCCCTCTCTTCATTGCTCTGCCTGATTGTGTTTGTGTCAGATGTAATTACTGTGTAGCTCTCCCCTGTAGAGCACTAGACCCAAGACCCCGTGATTGTGGGATGTGTAGTTTCTTCACAGGAAGTGTCAGTTCTCACACTACAGACAGATGTAATGTATTAACCTGCACGGTGTCCCATTACTTTGGTGACTGGATTTACATCTACTTTATTCAGTTAAAGTAGATGTACATCCAATCATCTAAATATCAGATGAGGTTTGACACATAATTATTATTTCAAAGGAACTTTGGGAAAAGCTTTGCCAAGATCAAGACCCAGGAGGACCTTGCTGGAGAAAGCCAGATCAAAACCCAGGAGGAGGACCTTGCTGGAGAAAGCCAGATCAAGACCCAGGAGGAGGACCTTGCAGGAGAAAGCCAGATCAAGACCCAGGAGGAGAACCTTGCTGGAGAAAGCCAGATCAAGACCCAGGAGGAGAACCTTGCTGGAGAAAACCAGATCAAGACCCAGGAGGGGGACGATGAAAAATTCAAAGTTTTAGAGTCGTCACCAGAGTGAATGGTAATTCTCCACCACGGCAAAATGCTTGTTCCTGGGGTGCTGGGAGCACGCCAACGTACGTCATGTCCTACCATCTACGAAGGATGTGGAGGGTCACTCACACTAGGAGTTTTTTGTGATCCCTCTCTTCATTACTCTGCCTGTTTGTGTCTGTGTCAGATGTAATTACTTTGTAGCTCTCACCTGTAGAGCACTAGACCCGAGACCCCGGGATTGCGGGATGTCTAAACATCAGATGAGGTTTAACACATAAATATTATTTCAAAGGAACTTTAGGAAAAGCTTTGCCAAGTTCAAGACCCAGGAGGACCTTGCTGGAGAAAGCCAGATCAAAACCCAGGAGGAAGACCTTGCTGGAGAAAGCCAGATCCAAAACCCAGGAGGAGGACCTTGCTGGAGGAAGCTAGATCAAGACCCAGGAGGGGGACCTTACTGGAGAAATCTAGATCAAGACCCAGGAGGAGAACCTTGCTGGAGAAAGCCAAATCAAGACCCAGGAGGAGGACCTTGTTGGAGAAAGCCAGATCAAAACCCAGGAGGAGTATCTTGCTGGATAAAGCCAGATCAAGACCCAGGAGGAGGACCTTGCTGGAGAAATCCAAGATGAAGGCTGGAGAGGATGAACTGAACCCTAGGACCAATACACAGAGCACTGGAACCAGCAAGAAAGACATTCTTTCAACCAGCTAAGATCCTGCCTATAGTGCCGCCAGGTCAGCTTAAAGATTCGGACACCGTGAAGCTGGCGATGGATCTGGAGAAGTCTGTAAGTGGTCTGCTTGGATATCCAGGAGCCCCAACCCTCATCTCCTTCTATGTGATGACCACCAAAACATTTAAAAAGACAAAAAAAAAAGTGACTGACTCCTAATGTTCTTTAAGTCCCCCATTTTAGCCATGGACTCCCCCTGTGGAGAAATGCTAGTCCACCCCTGTCTATGGAGGTGCCTCCATGCCTCTGGGAGTCAGGGGGTCCTACACTTTTAAATCTAAGCAACAGAGAATCACATTCAAGCCAAATGCCTAATTTAGAAAGAAAAATGTTTTCAGCTTGCAGAGGAACATCAGCCTATAGTGGCAGTATGCCATTGTTAAATATTGTAATTGTCTTGTATAATAACAGTATTAAAAAAATGTTATTAACATTTCTTCAGTGTCTTCCTGGTTTCTGGCCTAGGTCAAAATGATGTCATACATCCCAGGAAATGTCAGGGGAGGAGAGGCTTCCCCTGTTAAGCACACCCTCCTGTCTGCATGCCTGAGCTAAGGGCTGATGGGTACCAGGAAGTCAATGCTACATGAATCATCTGCCCTTACTCAAGATGTCCACAGCTAGAAATAGTAGGGGGTATTTTTCAAAGTGATTTCTCAACAAAATAAAAAGTGGAGATATGGATGGATGGGGGATTTGATTTGAATATTAAAACTGGATTAAATAGCATTTTCAACTTTGTCTTGGATTAAGTTGAGTTTAGCTTAAAATAAAGAAAAAAAAAAAGAAAAATCATATATATATATTTCCAAAAGTATTGGCCCCGCCCTCCCAATCATGTGATTCAGGTGTTCCAATCCCCTCCCAATCATGTGATTCAGGTGTTCCAATCCCCTCCATATCATGTGATTCAGGTGTTCCAATCCCCTCCATGGACACAGGCGTATACAATCAAGCCCCTAGGCATGCAGACTGCTTCTACAAACATTGGTGAAAGAATGGGTCGCTCCCAGGACTCCAAGCGTGGTCCCGTGATAGGTGGCCACCTGGGCAATAAGTCCATCCGTGACATTTCCTGGCTACTAAATATTCCACGCTCAACTGTTAGTGGGATTATAACAAAGTGGAAGCTACTGGGAACAACAGCCACTAAGCCACCAAGTGGTAGGCCACATCACATGACAGGGCGGGGTCAGCGCATGCTGAAGCGCACAGTGCGCAGAAGTCGCCAACTGTCTGCAGAGTCAATAGCTAAAGACCTCCAAACTTGGTGTGGCCTTCAGATGAGCCCAACAACAGTGCGTAGAGAGCTTCATGGAATGGGTTTCCATGGCCGAGCAGCTGCATCCAAGCCTTCCATCACCAAGTGCAATGCAAAGCGTTGGATGGTGTGGTGTAAAGCATGCTGCCACTGGACTCTAGAGCAGTGGAGACGTGTTCTCTGTAGTGAGCAATCACGCTTCTCTGTCTGGCAATCCGATGGACTTGTCTGGGTTTGGCGGTGGCCAGGAGAGCGGTACTTGCCTGACTGCATTGTGCAAATTGTCAAGTTTGGTGGAGGGGGGATTATGGTGTGGGGGTGTTATTCAGGGGTTGGACTTGGCCCCCTAGTTCCAGTGGTGGGAACTCTTCAGGTGACATTTGGGACAATTTCATGCTCCCAACTTTGTGGGAAGAGTTTGGGGACGGCCCCTTCCTGTTTCAACATGACTGCGCACCAGTGCACAAAGCAAAGTCCATAAAGACATGGAGGAGCCAGTTTGGGGTGGAGGAACTTGACTGTCCTGCACAGAGTCCTGACCTCAACCCCATAGAACACCTTTGGGATGAATTAGAGCGGAGACTGCGAGCCAGGCCTCCTCCCCCGACATCAGTGCCTGACCTGACAAATGTGCTTCTGGAAGAATGGTCCAACCTTCCCATAGACACCCTCCTACACCTTGTGGACGGCCTTCCCAGAAGAGTTGAAGCTGTTATAGCTGCAAAGGGCGGGGCCAACTCAATATTGAACCCTACGGACTAAGGCTGGCTATACACTATACAATTTTCTGTCCGATTACCTTTAGATTTACCTTCAACTATATAGTGCAAGGGCCTGCCTAAGTGGATGCAACTGAAAGTGTTGTTTGAGTTTGACCTCCTATTATATGGTTTTTGGTAAATCTAAAGCAAAACTCTCAAGAAAATTGAATAATGTATGGCCAGCCTAAGACTGGGAGGCCATTAAAGGTCATGTGTGTGAAAAGGCCGGCCACCCAATATGGAACCCTAAGGACTAAGACTGGGAGGCCATTAAAGGTCATGTGTGTGGGAGAGGCCGGCCACCCAATATGGAACCCTAAGGACTAAGACTGGGAGGCCATTAAAGGTCATGTGTGTGGAGAGGCCGGCCACCCAATATGGAACCCTAAGGACTAAGACTGGGGAGCCATTAAAGGTCATGTGCGTGGAGAGGCCGGCCACCCAATATTGAACCCTACGGACTAAGACTGGGAGGCCATTAAAGGTCATGTGTGTGGAGAGGCCGACGGCCCGATACTTTATCCCTATATGTACTTCAATTAATTATTTGTTTACATTTAACATTTTTTTTAGGTAAAAAAAATGAGTAATAGATAGATAAAGCTCACTAACACATCCTGATTCGGCTAAATTTCATCTTGACACCTAAGCTTCAATGACCTCTGGAAGGAAAAAGGTGCTTAGCTCACAAGTCTTTTCCCTTGGGTGGGGTGGTAAGCCATGCTGGAACTTGTAGTTCTTATGTAGAAGGAAATCCCATGTTACCCGGCCTTGTTTCTTGCTTCTCTACGTTCCCCACTTGGCCGTCCATTTATCTGGGAGACAACGGATGATTTAAAGAGCGATTGGATTCCTTCTCCGCTGCGATTGTTGTGGTAAATGGCATTTTTAGCGGTTCTGAAACACGGTCCTTGGAAAGACATTTACAAACTGCTCAATGCAGTCAGCATAAAGCTGAACAGTGGGGCATTTCATCAAACTGTCTCCTGAACACTGTACTGCTGTCTGACCGTGACAAAAGCTTTTCTGTATGCTGTGTCTGTTTAGTCTAAAGGCTGCACCTGCCTCATTGAGCAAATTCTCCGAAAACGCTAAAAAGCAGAAAAAGGAAAAAAAAAGGCAACAAAAAAAGAAAAAAATATATACTTTAGGTAATCTGTTCTTTTATTTTTTACCATTTTCTTAGCATGCTATCTATGAATGTGCAGTATATGTGTGCTGTGCTCTTCATTGATGGGTACGGAGTGTAAAGAATCTACTGACTATATATATACTGTACTATATACATATATATATATAAAAATATATATTCACTGTATATCCGGGGATTTTTTTTCTTCAGATAATAGGTGTAGGAACATCCCCTTTCTGAGTCACCCCTTATCACCTACCCTACCCACCTACAGACACCATCCCTTGGTTCCCCCCCTACCCACCACCAAACACCATCCCTTGGTTCCCCCCACCAACCACCAAACACCTTCCTTTGGTTGCACCCCCTACACATCACCAAACACCATCCCTTGGTCCCCCCTACCCACCACCAAACACCATCCCTTGGTTCCCCCCACCAAACACCATCCTTTGGTTGCACCCCCTACCCACCACCAAAAACCATCTTTTGGTTCCCCCCCTACCAACCTCCAAACACCATCCCTTGGTTCAACCCCTACACACCACCAAACACCATCCCTTGGTTCCACCCCCTAAACACTTTCAAACACCATCTCTTGGTTCCCTCCCTACCCACCACCATACACCATCCCTTGGAGCACCCCCTACACACCTCCAAACACCATCCCTTGGTTCCACCCCCTAGCCACTACGAAACACCATCCCTTGGTTCAACCCCTATCCACCACCAAACACCATCCCTTGGTTGCACCCCTTACTCACCACCAAACACCATCCCTTGGTTCCACCCCTTACTCACCACCAAACACCATCCCTTGGTTCCACCCTCTACACACTTCCAAACACCATCCCTTGGTTCCTCCCCTACCCATCACCAAACACCATCCCTTGGTTCCACCCCTTACTCACCACCAAACACCATCCCTTGGTTGCGCCCCCTACACACTTCCAAACACCATTCCTTGGTTGCACCCCCCACACACTTCCAAACACCATTCCTTGGTTGCACCCCTACACACCTCCAAACGCCATCCCTTGGTTCCACCACCTAGCCACCACCAAACACCATCCCTTGGTTCTAGCCCGTAGCCACCTCCAAACACCATCCCTTGGTTCCACCCCCTACCCACCTCCAAACACCATCCCTTGGTTGCACCCCCTACCCACCACCAAACACCATACCTTTGTTGCACCCCCTACCCTCCACCAAACACCATCCCATGGTTCCACCCCTTACCCACCACCAAACATCATGTCTTGGTTCCACCCCCTACCCACCTCCAAATACTATCCCTTGGTTGCACCCCCTACACACCTCCAAATACCATCCCTTGGATGCACCTCCTACACACTTCCAAACACTATCCCTTGGTTCCACCCCCTACCCACCACCAAACACCATCCCTTGGTTCCACCCCCTACCCACCACCAAACACCATCCCTTGTTTGCACCCCCTACCCACCACCAAACACCATCCGTGTTTGCACCCCCTACCCACCTCAGTGGCTGCAAATTCCAGTCCAACATTGTTCAAATATTCATTATCTAGTATGACAAGAGTGTGTCAATCACAAAAGGGGCTGAAGAGAATCAAAAATATAAAAACAAAAAATCATATCCATGTTCTTAGCTTCTTGGATGGAGCTCAGCTCACAGACATTATGCTGGGTGGCCCAGAGGATAGCAAATCAGCCCTTCTGGCAAATGCCACAACAGTCAGACTGCGAGCCCAGGAGACACCTGAAAAGGAGTGGAAACTAAATCAGAGGGCAGGATTTCCAATTTACTCTTCAAATTTAAAGTAAAACTTATTAAATTTGCCTGCATTTCTTTGTAATAGTATGTCTAGCAAGACAGGTCTACTAAAAGGGGTGTAAAGCTCAGGAATGAAATATGGACAAAGCACATCCCTCTATAGTGTGTACTTGCTTCAATCCAGAGCTCTGAGTGTCATTCCTGTCTGCCGCCTCCTTCTTCTGCTATCAGCATAAGTCACTTCTGACACCAAGAGCTTCAGCACACAGCCTATGATTGACAGCCTCAGCTCTGTTCCTGTGTGCTGTGTGAATGGAGGGGGTGTGTCCCTTCTCTCCAATCAGCTCTCACTGAGCTCTGCAGAGTGTGACTACAGGTCCCCGCCCCCTGCTTTCTGAAAGCTTGAACAAGCTGTATAAATGCAGCACTTTGAATGGCCGTAGAGATGAGAAGACTGCAGATAAACAGGTACAACTTATGTAGAATGATTTGTTTCATCTCCGTGTATCACCTGTGGCCAGCCACTTCACTGGGTATATGGAAGGGTTTACAAACCACTTTAAATGAATACAAATCAGTTCCTCACACACAGTTAATATTTTTTCTCATATTCCGCCCACACGTGCCATTATACAGAATGTCTTTTTGATCGCTGTCTCTTCTGTGATTTCAGGTTGGGTGTTCGTTCAGTGACTGCCTATAATACATTCTGTTCACCCCCCCCCCCCCCGTAATACATTCCATCTCTCCTCCGAGCACAACAATCCTTCTCTCCGCTCACAATACAACAAAACAACTGAGTCAAGTCTCTCTGCGGCTTAATGACCCTTCCAGGGAACGTGACTCCGGAACGGGCTCATTAGGAACCTGATCCACCAGCTATCGGAAAGTTTTCCCAGCGGTGAGAAAAGTCAATCGGATTCCAGTTATGCTCAGGCTCAGATTCGCAGAGTTTTCTTTTTTTTTTAAACATTTGCCAACCTGTATAAGAAAATGCTAGTTACCTGGTTGTATCCTGATTTAAAGGTCAACTCTGCCCCCACCCCCCAGGAAGACCCACCCCCTCTCTGCATCAATGCACTGTGCAGGGGGTTGTAGTGGTGGCTCCATGACACCCGGCACTCACAGTATGTCCTCAGTCTTTGGGGTTGAATGATGGTGGAGATGGTGGACATCATACAACATAAAACACTGAGGACCTCTTGTGGCAGGAAGGAATTATTGCAGGGGGCAGCTCTGGTGTTGAGAATATCACCCTCTTCCCCAACCTGACCCATTCCCCCATACTACATTAGTACACTGTGCAGGGGTGGCTCCATGACACCTGGCACTCACAGTATGTCCTCAGTCTTTGGGGTTGAATGATGGTGGAGATGGTGGACGTCATACAACATAAAAAACTGAGGACCTCTTGTGGCAGGAAGGAATTATTGCAGGGGGCAGCTCTGGTGTTGAGAATATCACCCTCTTCCCCAACATGACCCATTCCCCCATACTTCATTAGTACACTGTGCAGGGGGATTGTAGTGGTGGCTCCATGACACCTGGCACCAGAGGCGTAGCTAGGATATTTTGCACCTGGGTACGAACGGCCACCTCATGACACCCCCCCCCCGCTTCATATGGTCCCTGTAGATACCCCCCGTCCCGATCACATTGCCCCCCCCCTTCATCCATGGCACTACTCACTTGGCTCGGCTCTCCCCTCGTCCCCTCCCGGCTCACTGCCCTCCTCTCCCGGCCGGCTCCTCTCTCCTCTCATAACTCACTGTGGATGGCAGACGTATCAGATGACATGCCTGTTGCAGCTGCTGCAGTGACCTTGTGACCTCATTTTGGTGCCCCTGTACCTTGGCGCCCGGGTACATATGTAGCCCCCTGCCCCCCCCCCCCAAGCTATGCCTCTGCCTGGCACTCACAGTATGTCCTCAGTCTTCGGGGTTGAATGATGGTGGAGATGGTGGATGTCATACAACTGGAAGACTGAGGACTCTTGGGGCATAATCGAGTTACTGCAGGGGACAGCTCCATTGTTGAGGGGAGTACCGCCCCTTCCCCAAGATGGCCCATTCCCCCATTCTGCATTAGTACACTGTGCAGGGGGTTTGTGGTGGCGGCTCCATGACACCCGGAACTCACAGTATGTCCTCAGTCTTCTGGGCTGAATGATGGTGGATGTCTTACAACCCGGAAGACTGAGGACATCTTGTGGCAGAATACATATACTGCAGGGGAAAGCTCTGGTGTTGAGGGGAATATCACCCCCTTCCCCAAGATGACCCATTCCCCCATTCTGCATTAGTACCCTGTGCAGGGGGCTTGTGGTGGTGCCTCCATGACACCCGCCACTCACAGTATGTCATCGGAACGGGGTTGAATGATGCTGAACATCATACAACCCGAAGACTGAGGATCTCTTGTGGCAGGAAGGAATTACTGCAGGGGACAGCTCCATTGTTAAGGGGACTACCTAGATGGCCCATTCCCCCATTCTGCATTAGTACATTATGCTAACTAGGGGGTTTGTGCTGGTGGCTCCATGACATCCAGCACTCACAGTATGTCCTCAGTCTTAGGGTTTGCTTGATGGTGGCCATCATACAACCTGGAAGAATGAGGATGTTTTGTGGCAGAATGAAATTACTGCAGGGGACAGCTCTGGTGTTGAGGGGAGTACCGTCCCCTTCCCCAAGATCCCATATGAACCTACCTACATATGAAAATGCTAGTAACCTGGTTGTATCCTGCTTCAAAGGCTAACTCTGCCCCCCCTCCCCAGGATGACCCACTTCCCCTCCCTGCATCAATGCACTGTGCAGGGGGGTTGTGGTGGTGGCTCCCTGACACCCGGCACTCACAGTATGTCCTCAGTCTTTGGGATTAAATGATGGTGGACATCATTAAACACGGAACACTGAGGACCTCTTGTGGCAGGATAGAATTACTGCAGGGGAACAGCTCTGGTGTTGAGGGGAGTACCGCCCCTTTCTACAAGATGACCCATTCCCCAATTCTGCATTAGTACACTGTGCAGGGGGTTTGTGGTGACTGCTCCATGACATCCGGCACTTACAGTATGTCCTCAGTCTTCGGGGTTGAATGATGGTGGCCGTCATACAACCTGGAAGAATGGGGACCTATTGTGGCATAATGGAATTACTGCAGGGGACAGCTCTGGTGTTGAGGGGAGTGTTGCCCACTTCCCCAAGACCCCATATGAACCTACCTGCGTATGAAAATGCTAGTAACCTGGTTGTATCCTGCTTCAAAGGCCAACTCTGCCCCCCCCCCAGGATGACCCATTCCCTCTCTCTCCATCAATGCACTATGCAGGGGGTTGTGGTGGGGTGTCGTGACACCTGGCACTCACAGTATGTCCTCAGTCTTCAGGGTTGAATGATGGTGGAGATGGTGGACATCATACAACCTGGAAGACTGAGGATATCTTGTGGCAGGAAGGAATTACTGCAGGGGTCCGCTCTAATGCTGAGGGGAGCACTGCCCCCTTCCCCAAGATGACCCATTCTTTCATTCCACATTAGTACACTGTGCATGGGGGTTTGTGGTGGCTCCATGACACCCCCGGCACTCCCAGTATGTCCCCAGTCTTTGGGATTAAATGATGGTGGTTGTCATTCAACATGGAAGACTGAGGACCTCTTAGGGCAGCTCTGGTGTTGAAGGGAATATCACCCCCTTCCCCAAGATGGCCCATTCCCCCATTCTACATTAGTACACTGTGCAGGGGGTTTGTAGTGGTGGCTCCATGACACCCGGCACTCACAGTATGTCCTCAGTCTTTGGGGATTTTTAAAACCTACAGGAGTACTAAAAAATGTAGCCCAAAGCAAGGCTTTAACCCTTTGTTTGCCATGGTACGTTTATAAACATCTAGGTATTCAAGAGGTTAAAACATTATTTGGAATATTTACAGCCGGCTATGGGCTTTCAGATAAATGTGATCCGGGTGGCTCTAGAGCAGGGGTCTCCAAACTATGGCCCTCCAGGTGTTGAGGAACTGCAAGTCCATGAGGCCTTGCAAAACTCTGACAGCCACATGCAAAACTCCATGAGGCAGAGGCATGATGGGACTTGTTACATAGTTACACAGTTAGTCTGGCTGAAAAAAGACAAAAGTCCATACAGTTCAACCCTTAAAAAAAAAAAAAAGTAATAATCCTACACCCACAGTTGATCCAGAGGAAGGCCAAAATCCCAGCAAAGCACGATCCAATCTGCTCCTGCAGGGGAAACATTCCTTCCTGACCCCCCGAGAGGCAATCGGATATTCCCGGGATCACCTTTCCCTATAAATGTTATATCCAGTTATATTCTGTGTATCCAAGAAAGAATCCAGGACTTTCCTCCAGCAATCCACTGAGCTGGCCACAACCACCTCTGGAGGGAGTCTATTCCACATTCTCACAGCTCACTGTGGTATTCAACAGCTGGAGGGCCATAGTTTGGAGACCCCTGACCTAGAATCACACTTTCATGAAGCTCTGAAGGCCATCACTGCCACCTCTCACCGACCAGCATCAGTGGATATTGTGGCTCTCGGCGGCAGCAACCATCTTGCTGAGGCAAATAAGCTGAAAGCAAATGGAAAGCGATCGCTCCACTCCATAGGGAGGGAAAGTGTCTGGGTCCAAATAAAGTTCTGTACCGCAGCAGAATAGTTGTGATTGGCTTTATGAGAGCCGATGTGTTTCGGGATCTGCATTCCCTTCATCTGGGCTAATAATAAACATCTATGATATTAATCGTTAACTCCTTGGCGCCAATGGTACGCAAAATATGTGGCCTCTTGGTGGCTGGGCCTTGACGCCGAGAGGTCGCATATTTGTGTACTTGATGTAAACAAACACGTGTCGAGATTCTCCCGCCACAGTTAATGGCGCCTCGATTGCTACTTGCTATTGGACCTTTCCGGTCATGTGACCGCCACATGACCCTAAACCCCACCCCACCTCCTGGTGTCGGGAAACCTCTTAAAGAGCCGGGAGGCGCTAGCGCCAAGGGATTAAAGGGTTTCAGCTGAAAGCTGAAAATTGGCCTTGGCAGGAAGGGGGTGAAGTGACTGGACTGGAAGGGGGTGAAAGTGTCCGGACTGGAAGGGGGGAAAGTGTCCGGACTGGAAGGGGGTGAAAGTGTCCGGACTGGAAGGGGGTGAAAGTGACTGGACTGGAAGGGGGTGAAAGTGTCCCGAACTGGAAGGGGGGAAAGTGTCCGGAGTGGAAGGGGGTGAAAGTGTCCGGACTGGAAGGGGGGGAAAGTGTCCGGAGTGGAAGGGGTGAAAGTGTCCGGACTGGAAGGGGGGAAAGTGTCCGGACTGGAAGGGGTGAAAGTGTCCAGACTGGAAGGGGGGAAAGTGTCCGGACTGGAAGGGGTGAAAGTGTCCGGACTGGAAGGGGGAAAGTGTCCAGACTGGAAGGGGGGAAAGTGTCCAGACTGGAAGGGGGGAAAGTGTCCGAACTGGAAGGGGGGGAAAGTGTCCGGAGTGGAAGGGGGTGAAAGTGTCCGGACTGGAAGGGGGGGGGGAGTGTCTGGACTGTCAGAAACCTCTTAAAGAGCCAGGAGGCGCTAGCGCCAAGGGATTAAAGGGTTCAGCTGAAAGCTGAAAATTGGCCTTGGCAGGAAGGGGGTGAAAGTGACTGGACTGGAAGGGGTGAAAGTGTCCTGACTGGAAGGGGGGAAAGTGTCCGGACTGGAAGGGGGTGAAAGTGTCCGTACTGGAAGGGGGTGAAAGTGACTGGACTGGAAGGGGGTGAAAGTGTCCTGACTGGAAGGGGGTGAAGTGTCCAGACTGGAAGGGGGAAAGTGTCCAAACTGGAAGGGGGTGAAAGTGTCCGAACTGGAAGGGGGGGAAAGTGTCCGGAGTGGAAGGGTGAAAGTGTCCGGACTGGAAGGGGGGAAAGTGTCCAGACTGGAAGGGGGGAAAGTGTCCGGACTGGGAAGGGGTGAAAGTGTCGGACTGGAGGGGGGAAAGTGTCCAGACTAGAAGGGGGGAAAGTGTCCGGACTGGAAGGGGGTGAAAGTGTCCGAACTGGATGGGGGGGAAAGTGTCCGGAGTGGAAGGGGGTGAAAGTGTCCGGACTGGAAGGGGGGGGGAGTGTCTGGACTGGAAGGGGGTGAAAGTGTCCGGACTAGAAGGGGGGAAAGTGTCCAGACTGGAAGGGGGGAAAGTGTCCAGACTGGAAGGGGGAAAGTGTCCGAACTGGAAGGGGGGGAAGTGTCCGGAGTGGAAGGGGGTGAAAGTGTCCGGACTGGAAGGGGGGGGGGAGTGTCTGGACTGTCAGAAACCTCTTAAAGAGCCGGGAGGCGCTAGCGCCAAGGGATTAAAGGGTTTCAGCTGAAAGCTGAAAATTGGCCTTGGCAGGAAGGGGGTGAAAGTGACTGGACTGGAAGGGGGTGAAAGTGTCCTGACTGGAAGGGGGAAAGTGTCCGGACTGGAAGGGGGTGAAAGTGACTGGACTGGAAGGGGGTGAAAGTGTCCTGACTGGAAGGGGGTGAAAGTGTCCAGACTGGAAGGGGGAAAGTGTCCAGACTGGAAGGGGGTGAAAGTGTCCGAACTGGAAGGGGGGGAAAGTGTCCGGAGTGGAAGGGTGAAAGTGTCCGGACTGGAAGGGGGGAAAGTGTCCAGACTGGAAGGGGGGAAAGTGTCCGGACTGGAAGGGGTGAAGTGTCCAGACTGGAAGGGGGAAAGTGTCCAGACTGGAAGGGGGGGAAAGTGTCCAGACTGGAAGGGGGGAAAGTGTCCGGACTGGAAGGGGGTGAAAGTGTCCGAACTGGAAGGGGGGAAGTGTCCGGAGTGGAAGGGGTGAAAGTGTCCGGACTGGAAGGGGGGGGGGGAGTGTCTGGACTGGAAGGGGGTGAAAGTGTCCGGACTGGAAGGGGGTGAAAGTGTCCGGACTGGAAGGGGGGGAAAGTGTCCGGACTGGAAGGGGGTGAAGTGTCTGGACTGGAAGGGGGTGAAAGTGTCCGGACTGGAAGGGGGGGAAAGTGTCCAGACTGGAAGGGGGGAAAGTGTCCGGACTGGAAGGGGGGGAAGTGTCTGGACTGGAAGGGGGGAAAGTGTCCGGACTGGAAAGGGGGGAAAGTGTCCGGACTGGAAGGGGGGGAAAGTGTCCGGACTGGAAGGGGGGGAAAGTGTCCGGACTGGAAGGGGGTGAAAGTGTACGGACTGGAAGGGGGGAAAGTGTCCGGACTGGAAGGGGGTGAAGTGTCTGGACTGGAAGGGGGTGAAAGTGTCCAGACTGGAAGGGGGTGAAAGTGTCCGGACTGGAAGGGGGGGGGGGAAAGTGTCTGGGCTGGAAGTGGTTAAACTCGAACACATATTAATGACACGGGTTCTGAGGCTAATTTATTGCAGATAAGGCACCGAGTGAGTTTAATTACCACCTCAATCAGCCACAGAACCCGAGTCATTAATATTTTGTTTTACAGGCATGAGGTGGTCACCTAGGTGGGCCTAATAAAGAGGCCGGTGAATGTGGAGGTACACATTTATGTACACAGACTCACCCATCCATATCCACATAAAACAGTAAAGCTGGTAAATCGAGACAAAAGCAAAGCTTGTCGGACTAAATGGTGCTAAACAATGGCATTGTGGAAATCATGTGGAAGAAAATTGGATCAATTATTTGCAGGTAATGGGGTCAGCCGAGGTTGGAGTCTTACTGGAGAACGATGGTTTGGTGCTCGTCCATTCCGCGTCGCTTCGAAATGTTGGGAACTAATAAATGAAAGCAGCTTCTCCCTCCTCCGTGTTCTAAATAGTTTAAATATCAAATAAGTGAACATTCTGGGGAGGACTCGGCAGACAAACCATTTCCAGCCTGGACGGTCGGGACCCCACCGCCAGAACCTCCATTCACAGGACGCCGCTCGGGTGATTCAGTCCTTGGGTTGAATGCAGCCTCGGAGCTCCTGTTTACTTTCACAGTCAATAAATGCCTTCTTGTTCTTTCTGTGTTTGTTTCGGGGTCTCAGGGGGTCTCAGGTGCTTTAGTTAAAATGCCGGGGATTTCAGAATGGGAAAACAAACAATGAATGAGGATTTTGGCTTCCTTTGAATGCAGAAAATTGACGGTTTGTACCTGAGAAAACAAAGGCTCCGCTCTGAGCTGGCAGAACACCGTTCCTGGCTTCATCCAGGCATTGCAGGAAAATTCCCCAACCGCCCCGTACACAAAGGTTTTCATTCCTTCTGATCTTCAGGTTTCATTTGGAAAGCGGAACGCGTGGCATGGTGTCGAACAGTTACATCTTTCATTGCGTTACATTGTTACTTCTATTATATTTACGCAAATAAGTGCCGAAACCCAACCACAAGCTTGTAACGGGGGAGGACTTCTGCTCTTTAACCCATTCCTGCCTGGCCAACAGTTCCCTTGATCCAGCAGGAGGCCCTCAGGATCCCACCACAGGCCACTTAGGCATAGCGCCCTCCCAGACAGGTGCCAGGAGAGGGAAATTCAGTTCCGGGGCACTGTATTTGGTGGAGCTGGGTGTGATTACTTCGGTCGGTTCTGTGTTTCACTGGCTACAGGGTTGGTTGCTTCCACCATGTCTGTCTGGAGGATTCTGGAAGTTGGAGGAGTGGAAGAGGCAAATCAGAAGCTGAATATTTAGGCGGCCCTGGGGAGAGATGCCCAGATGGTGGTTGGGGGTGTGTATAAATACTCAGGTTCCTGTTCCTGAGGAGATCATAGCCTTGAAGAGGGGGGCTGTTTGCCCTCTAGGCAAGCCTGCCGTGTGTTTGCTACCCCTTTAAGACTCTGATGAAAGCTATGGACCCCCCATGATGATAACATGGGCCAGTAGCAAGTCAAGAGATGCTTAGTGGTCAGTTCTATAAGCAGTGGTGTGTTTAGGTCTCGGCAACACAAAATTATGCGCCCCCACAGGGGGGGCTTTGGGGGGGGGGGGGCGTTTGCCCTCTAGGCAAGCCTTCCATGTGTCTGCTACCCCTTTAAGACTCTGATGAAATCTATGGACCCCCCATGATGATACACATGTAAATGGTAAACATGGGCCAACAGCAAGTCAAGAGACGCTTAGTGGTCAGTTCTATAAGCAGTGGTGTGTTTAGGTTTCGTACTGCCCTAGGCAACACAAAAATCATGCCCCCCCCCTCCAAGGGGGACCTTGGGGGGGGGGGGGTTTACCCTCTAGGCAAGCCTGTCATGTGTCTGCTACCCCTTTAAAACTCTGATGAAATCTATGGACCCCCCCATGAAGATAACATGGACCAATCGCAATTCAAGAGATGCTCAGTGGTCAGCTCCATTAGCAGTGGTGTGTTTAGGTTTGGTGCTGCCCTAGGCAACACAAAAATCATGTGCCCCCCTCCGAGGGGCCCTGGGGAGAGATGCCCAGATGGTGGTTGGGGGTGTGTATAAATACTCTGAGACTGGAACAGGTTCCTGTTCCTGAGGAGATCATGGCCTTGAAGAGGGGGGCTGTTTGCCCTCTAGGCAGGCCTGCCATGTGTCTGCTACCCCTTTAAGACTCTGATGAAAGCTATGGACCCCCCCATGATGATACACATGTAAATGGTAAACAAGGGCCAATAAGTCAAGAGATGCTCAGTGGTTAGTACCATAAGCAGTGGTGTGTTTAGGTTTGGTGCTGCCCTAGGCAACACAAAAATCAAGCACCCCCTGCGAGGGATGCCTTTGGGGGGGGGGCAGTTTGCACTCTAGGCAAGCCTGCCATGTGTCTTCTACCCCTTTAAGACTCTGACAAAAATCTATGGACCCCCCCATGATGATAGCAAGGGCCAATAACAAGTCAAGAGATGATTAGTGGTCAGTTCCATAAGCAGTGGTGTGTTTAGGTTTCCTGCTGCCCTAGACAACACAAAAATCATGTGCCCCCCTCCGAAAGGGGTCCTTGGGGGGGTGGTTTGCCCCCTAGGCAAGCCTGCCATGTGTCTGCTACCCCTTTAAAACTCTGATGAAATCTATGGAGCCCCCCATGGTGATAACATGGGCCAATAACAAGTCAAGATATGCTCAGTGGTCAGCTCCATAAGCAGTGGTGTGTTTAGGTTTGGTGTTGCCATAGGCAACACAAAAATCATGTGCCCCCCCCGAGGGACCCTGGGGAGAGATGCCCAGATGGTGGTTGGGGGTGTGTATAAATACTCTGAGACTGGAACAGGTTCCTGAGGAGATCATAGCCTTGAAGAGGGGGGCTGTTTACCCTCTAGGCAGGCCTGCCATGTGTCTGCTACCCCTTTAAGACTCTGATGAAAGCTATGGACCCCCCCATGATGATACACATGTAAATGGTAATCATGGGCCAACAGCAAGTCAAGAGATGCTCAGTGGTCAAAGCTATGATGTATTTAGGTGTTGTACTTCCCTAGGCAACACCCCTCCCTCCTCCGAGGGGAGGGGTCAGCTTATGTCACTCGGTGGATGGGTGGAGGTCAAGCTGGCAGGAGAAGGAAGATGCCACCCATATTGAGGCCAGTGATCCAGCCCAGGAACGGGAGTAGGGCACCGGACACCCTCCACCTCCAGCAGCCTATGGTGGGTCGGATCCCGTGTAGCGGAGACTGCTGCAAACATAACGGCTCCTGTATGCCACTGACACACGTGTGTCGCTTCTGCCCCCCCCCCCCCGAAAAATGCCTTCTTGCCTCGTGGTAAATGTACCCCCGGCTATAAGCAGTGGGTGCGTTTTTCTTTCAATGGGAAGCTATTAATTAGGACTGGGGGGAGGGGGTAGGTAGAGCGAATGCAAACGTTCTTTTTTATCTGACCCACACGGACCCCTTGGAACCCATCCAAGGACCCCCAGGTTAAAAAAAGAAACAAAAAAACAATAAAACCACCTAAAGCTCTCCGTAAATCAATGAGATCTTCCTCCCAGCAGGCTCGGCCGGCGCACAGGCTCCAATCTCTGGGCGTTTAATTGTAGAAATCAGAGGAGATGGAAGACGATGGCGGAGGATAACCACGGCGCTGACACCAGTCACAAGTGGATCAGCGTATTGATTTTAATTGTGTCGCCGATCAAGGCAGAGCGGGCCGTGGCAACGGCGAGTTCTCTGCAAAATACACCTCCACAACCAAATCAAGTGTCCTCCGCCACGTCCTGGAGAACTCATTCCCCCGTCACGTCCTGGAGAACTCATTCCCTCACCACGTCCTGGAGAACTCATTCCCCCCGCAACGACCTGCAGAACTCATTCCCTCGCCACGTCCTGGAGAACTCATTCCCCCGCAACGTCCTGGAGAACTCATTCCCCCGCAACGACCTGCAGAACTCATTCCCTCGCCACGTCCTGGAGAACTCATTCCCCCGCCACGGCCTGGAGAACTCATTCCCCCGCCACGGCCTGGAGAACTCATTCCCCCGCAACGTCCGGCAGAACTCATTCCCCCGCAACGTCCTGCAGAACTCATTCCCCCGCCATGGCCTGGAGAACTCATTCCCCCGCCACGGCCTGGAGAACTCATTCCCCCGCCACGGCCTGGAGAACTCATTCCCCCGCCACGGCCTGGAGAACTCATTCCCCCGCCACGTCCTGGAGAACTCATTCCCCCGAAACGTTCTGCAGAACTCATCCCCCCCCCCACGTCCTGCAGAACTCATTCCCCACCACGTCCTGCAGAACTCATTCCCCCGCCACGTCCTGGAGAACTCATTCCCCCGCCACGTCCTGCAGAACTCATTCCCCCGCCACGTCCTGCAGAACTCATTCCCCCGCCACGTCATAGAGAACTTATTCCCCCTCCACGTCCTGCAGAACTCATTCCCCCGCCACCTGATGGAGAACTCATTCCCCCGCCACGTCATAGAGAACTTATTCCCCCTCCATGTCCTGGAGAACTTATTCCCCCGCCACTTCCTGGAGATATCGCGGCCAGGGTTGGCAGTGCACATTAGGTGGTGGTCTCGTTATTTCTGTCATCTTTTGTAGAATGGAAAGAGAATGTGTACACGTGCAGCGCTCTGATGTATGTTATCTGATGCTGTGTTGCAGTTGAGGGATGTTTTGAATTCGGGACGGTTCACGTCTCTGTGCTTTGTTTTCAATGTAGCACATACACTATATTGCCCAAAGTATTGGCCCCGCCCTCCAAATCATGTGATTCAGGTGTTCCAATCCCCTCCAAATCATGTGATTCAGGTGTTCCAATCCCCTCCATATCATGTGATTCAGGTGTTCCAATCCCCTCCATATCATGTGATTCAGGTGTTCCAATCCCCTCCCAATCATGTGATTCAGGTGTTCCAATCCCCTCCCAATCATGTGATTCAGGTGTTCCAATCCCCTCCATATCATGTGATTCTGGTGTTCCAATCCCCTCCATGGACACAGGTGTATACAATCATCCCCTAGGCATGCAGACGGCTTCTACAAACATTGGTGAAAGAATGGGTCGCTCTCAGGAGCTCAGTGACTCCAAGCGTGGTCCCGTGATAGGTGGCCACCTGGGCAATAAATCCATCCGTGACATTTCCTGGCTACTAAATATTCCACGCTCAACTGTTAGTGGGATTGTAACAAAGTGGAAGCCACTGGGAACAACAGCCACTCAGCCACCAAGTGGTAGGCCAGGCAGATGTACAGTGATGGAGGTTTACCATTGGCTCCTATGATGCCTCTTTCCGCACAGCCCGGCCACCACTTCAGAAATTATTTGATTTCTAAGGCAATTAAATATTTTACTGTATGACATGTTCTGCACGGCGGCTCGATGATTTACATACACAGATAATTGTGCCGAGTGTATTATATCCATACCGGGGGGGCCTATATCATGGCTGATTATAGAGACACCAACAGACGCTGGGAGTAGGCCATGTCTCCCCGCCTACACAATCATGAGAGTCGCAGTACCAACCACATCCGCCAATTACAGACCAAACCTTTACTGACGTGGTGTGTTCAAATCAGTATTTTTTGCTAGAAAATTACTTATAACCCCCAAACATTATATATATATATATATATATATATATATATACACACACATGTACAGTGGGGATCGAAAGTTTGGGCACCCCAGCTAAAAAATTGTATTAATGTGCATAAAGAAGCCAAGGAAAGATGGAAAAATCTCCAAAAGGCATCAAATTACAGATTAGACATTCTTATAATATGTCAACAAAGTTAGATTTTATTTCCATCATTTACACTTTCAAATAACAGAAAACAAAAAAATGCGTCTGCAAAAGTTTGGGCCCCCTGCAGAGTTAATATCTTGTACTGCCCCCTTTGGCAAGTATCACGGCTTGTAAACGCTTTTTGTAGCCAGCCAAGAGTCTTTCAATTCTTGTTTGAGGTATCTTTGCCCATTCTTCCTTACAAAAGTCTTCCAGTTCTTTGAGATTTCTGGGCTGTCTGTCACGCACGGCTCTTTTAAGGTCTATCCATAGATTTTCAATGATGTTGAGGTCAGGAGATTGTGAAGGCCATGGCAAAACCTTCAGTTTACGCCTCTTGATGTAATCCCCCGTGGATTTCCAGGTGTGTT
>NW_028319633.1:0-7500 GCF_062004578.1 Staurois parvus
CCTCTTCTATATAGAGAACGGAGGGGAGGTAGGAGACACGGGACACCGGGGGGGGGGGGCATAATACCTCTTCTATTACAGGGAACGGAGGGGAGGTAGGAGACACGGGGGGGGGGGGGTATAATACCTCTTCTATTACAGGAATGGAGGGGAGGTAGGAGGCACGGGACACTGGGAGGTGTTCTGTAGTCCGCATAGATAGCTGAGACAATAATGCAGCTAATGGCGGTGACATCATGAAATATTGTTACCCCAGCCAATAGGAGGGATTGTTAGTAAACATTTCACGGGGTTTATCGGTAAAACATGAAAAACATTCCAGCGGCGCAACTGAATCGTCCGAAATGTGAACGGAGTCCAAGGAAATCATATTACTGGAATTACACAAACCTGCATTTTTTTTACTTTAATTAGTTCTTTATTTGATGCTTTAAATACAATTACGGATCAATTAAAAAAAAAAAGTCAAGTTCCTGTAATGATGTCCGATTTCGTCGGATCGGTGATCGATGTGTGAATTGGCTCTTTGGAGGGTTCCGGGCGCCCTCTGCCGGATGATGAGATCGCTCTGCCGGTCGCGGCGCTCCCTCTGCTGGTCATTCGGCGCACTGCACCCACCTGGACTGTACCATTCATACGATGGAGTGGGGGTGGACCTTCGCCATTCAGAGCCGGTTCTGGGCGTCCTACTTCGATCATCCGGGGAGAGGGGAGGTCCGGGCGGCTATGGAATCTCGGGGTGAAGTCTAGATAGGTCCCCTGAGGAGGATGGAGGAATATACAGCACATGGGGGGAGGAGGGGTGCAGTGGTCTACTCCGGGGGGGGGAGACACTTCCGATATTGCACGTGGTGAGTTGGAGAGGATCTTCCACATGGTGCTCAGGGTATGGGGGTCTTCTTGTTTGGGGCACTATTGGGGGGATCCTCACGGGGCTCAGGATATGGGGCTCCTATGCAGTACTGGGGGGCTCTGGGTGGGGGAATCCTCATGGGGCTCAGGATATGGGGAACCTGTGCTGTACTGGGGGGGCTCTGGGTTGGGGAATCCTCATGGGGCTCAGAGTATGGGGGACCTGTGTGGTACTGGGGGGGGGAGGTCTGATTGGGGAATCCTCATGGGGCTCAGGATATGGGGATCTGTGCAGTACTGGGGGGAGGTCTGGGTGGGGAATCCTCCCGGGGCTCAGGATATGGGGGACCTGTGCAGTTCTGGGGGGGGGGGGGAATCCTCCCGGGGCTCAGGATGTGGGGACCTGTGCAGTACTGGGGGGGGGGTCTGGGTGGGGAATCATCTCGGGGCTCAGGATATGGGGGACCTGTGCAGTTCTGGGGGGGAATCCTCACGGGGCTCAGGATATGGGGGATCTGTGCTGTACTGGGGGGATCTCTGGGTGGGGGAATAAGGAAATGGGGGGGATCTGTGCTGGACGAAGGGGGTCCTCATGGGCCTTTTGCATGTCTTGATGTTTAGGATGCAGTACTGAGGGGGGCTCTTGGTTGGGGAATCCTCACAGGGCTCAGGATATGGTGACCTATGCAGATCTGGGAGCCTCTTCGTGGGGATCCTTCTTGGACCTCAGGATTTGGGGGACCTTTTCCGTACCGGGTTGGGGTATAAGGAAATGGGGGACCTGTGCCAGTCTGCAAGGGTCCTCATGCATGTCTGGGGGGGCTCAGGATATGGGGAGCCTGTGCAGTACTAGGGGGGTCCACAGGGCTCTGGGGGGTCCTCCTCATGGTAATAATGTCTGGTGCAGTATTGGGGGGGCACCTTGCTCATGTGTCCCAGGATATAGGGGACCTTCCTCACTGTGCTCAGGATATGGGGGACCTGTGCAGTTCTGGGGGGGCCTTGGGTTGGGATAGGCTGCCCACATTGGTCTTCTAGCATGGCTCTCCATCGTGTGACCTCTACATTCATTACTTTTCCCTTCTCAGAGAACAGATGAAGACATGGTGTTGGGTGGAGAGGCGTGTATAGGATGTTACCTCTACGATGGAACCAACCTTCTGGCTATGCTCAATGATCTGGATAATACTGGTGGCCTCCATGGTAAGATCCCCCCCCCCCCCCCCCCCCCGACACCCTCTGCACACATTTTCAGTGTGATACCCATATCACCTTGTTCTGCAGTAATGGTGGTCCATTGTGAGTCCAGTCTGGGGTGTCTGCAGTGTATGTAGATCATTGGCCCAGTATGTACTGCATTGCTGAACCTTCCTACTGGCGTGTCCCCCCATTCCTGTAGAGTCCCATTAGTCCATGTTCAGTCAGGGCATCAGTCCCAGCAGTCTTTTGCCTGTAGAGCTATTTGTATCCCCAATTCCCGCCTTCTGCAGTGGCACCAACTTGCTCTCCTGTACCCACATGTTGCAGTTCTGTCCATGGCTGAGGCACATCTGTCCTCCCTCCAACTCACCCGACGTGTTCTCTCCATCACACAGACCTGCTTTCCCTCTGAACAGTCCTCACAACCTTTGCTATTTTGTTGAAACTACCCGAAGTATAAACTGTCTTGAGTTCTGCCTGGTGGGTGAGACCTGAGGTGGTGGCACCTGATGTTTCTTTGTAAGTTATTCGGGGGGAGAGGAAGTGAGATAAGGAAACAGCAGGTACCTCTACCATATCAAACACCATTGGCATGCTTTACTAAGAAATGTTTGAGGTTCTGGAGGGGCAAGTAGAGGCCTCAAACCGCCCTAGAGATGATCGAGTCCACAGGAGTGACCAAAGCTACGGCCTGCCCAGACACGCTGGAAGACCTGCATGAGGCTCTTAGATTTGGAGACCACGAGATCCTGGAACCTTGTCTACAATCTTGAAAAGAAAAGAACAAAGATAAAGTCTCAGGATCTTTGGTGGTGAAGACCCCAGCTGCATACAAGGTGCGTCCTTCCTCTTGGAGCGTCCTGCATCTTTTCCAGCGTTTCTGGGCTGGTTGTAGCTCTGGTCACTCCTATGAACCTTGCTAGATCATCTTTGGCATGGTTAGAGGCATTTTTTTTGCCCTCCCGGGGAGAGGTTATAGAAATCTCAGACATCTTGGTAAAGCATGTCAATGGTAAGCGAAATGGTGGAGATATCTGACCTCTGTTGATGAAGACGTGGCTGGATACTAGTTGTGTCCCTTCTCCATGTCTAGGAGCCTCATGCAGGTCTTCTAGTGTGTCCAAGCTGGTCGTAGCTCTTGTCACTCTTGGAGACCTTGCTAGATCATCTTTGGCATGGTTAGAGGCCTTTTTTTTGCCCTTCTAGGGAGAGGTTATAGAAATCTCAGACATCTTGGTAAAGCATGCCAATGGTAAGTGAAATGTTGGAGATACCTGCTGTGTCCATACCTGTGGAGAAAGAAAAGCAGAGGTATGGACACAGCAGGTATCTCCAACATTTCACTTACCATTGGCATGGACAAAGTCCCAGAATCTTCTCTGTTGATGAAGACGTGGTTGGATACAAAGTGCGTCCTCCCTCCATGTCTAGGAGCCTCATGCAGGTCTTCCAGCGTGTCCGAGTTGGCCGTAGCTCTGGTCACTCCTGTGGACTCTGCAAGATCATCCCTGGGGTGGTTTGAGGCCTCTTCCTGCCCCTCCAGGAGGAGTTTATAGAAACCCCAGACACGTCTTTGTAGCACTCATGGATGGTTATAGAAATTTTAGACAATTTTTGGTAAAGCATGTCAACGGTCTGTGATGTGGTGGAGGAACCTGCTGTTTCCTTACCTCTGCTCTTCTTTCTCCAGATCGTGAAGTCCTAAGATCTTCTGTGGTGGTGAAGACCATGGTTGCATACAAGGTGCGTCCTTCCTCCATGTCTAGCAGCCTCATGCAAGTCTTCCAGCGTGTCCGAGTTGGCCGTAGCTCTGGTCACTCCTGTGGACTCTGCTAGAACATCCCTGGGGTGGTTTGAGGCCTCTTCCTGCCTCTCCAGGAGGAGGTTATAGAAACCCCAGACACGTCTTTGTAGCACACATGGATAATATGTGATATGGTTGATGAACATGCTGTTTTACTTCTGTATTCTTTCTTCAGATAGCTGACAAAGTCCCAAGATCTTCTGTGGTAGTGAAGACCATGGCTGGATACAAGGTGAGTCCTTCCTTCATTTCTAGGAGCCTTGTGCAAGTCTTCCAACGTGTCTGGGCTGGTTTTAGCAAAAGTATCATAGTAGCTTCCATGTCCAATGGTGGTTCAGCAGCATGGTGTAATTTAGGGTGTCAGGACCATGGTGGAACCATTAGCAAGCCTTAAGGTTTATGTGGCTTTTGGAGTGTGCAGACAGAGTAAACCAACCAAGTCTCCAATGGCCACATGCAGGTCTTCCAGCGTGTCTGGGCTGATCGTAGCTCTGGTCACTCCTGTGGGCTCTCCTAGTTCATCCTGAGGGCGGTTTGAGGTCTCTTCTTCTCAGGGAGGAGGTTATAGAAATTTTAGACAATTCTTGGTAAAGCATGTCAAAGGTCTGTGATGTGGTGGAGGAACCTGCTGTTTCCTTACCTTTGCTCTTCTTTCTCCAGATTGTGAAGTCCCAAGATCTTCTCTGGTGGTGAAGACCATGGTTGCATACAAGCATTTCAATGGTAAGTGAAATGTTGGACATACCTGCTGTGTCCAAACCTCTCCTTTTCTTTCTCCACGTAGTGGACAAAGTCCCAGAATCTTCTCTGTTGATGAAGATGTGGTTGGATACAAAGTGCATCCTCCCTCCATGTCTAGGAGCCTCATGCAGGTCTTCCAGCGTATCCGAGCTGATAGTAGCTCTGGTCACTCCTGTGGGCTCTCCTAGTTCATCCTGAGGGCGGTTTGAGGCCTCTTCTTACTTCTCAGGGAGGAGGTTATAGAAATTTTAGACAATTCTTGGTAAAGCATGTCAATGGTCTGTGATGTGGTGGAGGAACCTGCTGTTTCCTTACCTCTGCTCTTCTTCTTTCTCCAGATTGTGAAGTCCCAAGATCTTCTCTAGTGGTGAAGACCATGGTTGCATACAAGGTGCGTCCTTCCTCCATGTCTAGCAGCCTCATGCAGGTCTTCCAGCGTGTCTGAGTTGGCCGTAGCTCTGGTCACTCCTGTGGACTCTGCTAGATCATCCCTGGGGTGGTTTGAGGCCTCTTCCTGCCCCTCCAGGAGGAGGTTATAGAAACCCCAGACACGTCTTTGTAGCACTCATGGATGGTATGTGGTATGGTTGATGAACATGCTGTTTTACTTCTGTATTCTTCTTTCTTCAGATAGCGGACAAAGTCCCAAGATCTTCTCTGGTGGTGAAGACCATGGCTGGATACAAGGTACGTCCTTCCTTTATTTCTAGGAGCCTTGAGCAAGTCTTCCAGCGTGTCTGGGCTGATTGTAGCTCTGGTCACTCCTGTGGACTCTGCTAGTTCATTCTTAGGGCGGTTTGAGGCCTCTTCCTGCTTCTCAAGGAGGAGGTTATAGAAATCTCAGAGAATTTTTGGTAAAGCATGTCAACGGTCTGTGATGTGGTGGAGGAACCTGCTGTTTCCTTACCTCTGCTCTTCTTCTTTCTCCAGATTGTGAAGTCCCAAGATCTTCTCTAGTGGTGAAGACCATGGTTGCATACAAGGTACGTCCTTCCTCCATGTCTTGCAGCCTCATGCAGGTCTTCCAGCGTGTCCGAGTTGGCCGTAGCTCTGGTCACTCCTGTGGACTCTGCTAGAACATCCCTGGGGTGGTTTGAGGCCTCTTCCTGCCCCTCCGGGAGGAGGTTATAGAAACCCCAGACAAATATTCCCACCTATTTCTGTGTTCTCTTCCAACGTGAAATGTCCTACCACGTGCCTCCTGTATTTCAGTGCGAGCCGCCATGCCGTGTGTTGTGGCTACACGCATCCTCTGAGGACGTGCAGACGGTACGTTGACGCCGCGCTCTTTGTGTTGGGTGTGTTTTTACTTTTATATTTCATCTTGATGTGTCTTCGTGTTTCCAGCAATTGTGGGAATTCGGTGGTCTTTGCTGATTTCTCCCTTTTCCTTCCCTCCCTGTAACCGCCTCCCGACCGCCATATAAAGGAATGACGGGCGCAAGGTAGTTCTCTCGTTCTGGAAGGACGTCGTATGATATCCTCCGGGGGGCTCGCAGCGATCGGTGGTGTGCTGTGTCCCCCGGACACAGCGGATCAACGGAAAGAGCCGATGATGTCGGATCGGTCATGTGATCAGCTGTGTCCAATCACAGTGATCGTGTGTAGATAAGGAAATGCCGGTTATCGGCATTTCTCTTCTCTGGAGAGGTCACGCTGACAGGGGAGGAGAGGAGAGCCGGTAATCGGCATTCCACAGAGGGGACATCTACACTGATCATCAGGGCACTGATAATCAGTGTAGCCCCATCAGTGCCACCTGCCAGTGTCCATCAATGCCAGCTGTCAGTGCCCATCAGTGTCCATCAATGCCAGCTGTCAGTGCCCATCAGTGTCCATCAATGCCAGCTGTCAGTGCCCATCAGTGTCCATCAATGCCACCTGCCAGTGCACATCAATGCCAAATATCAGTGCCACCTACCAGTGCACATCAATGCCACATATCAGTGCCACCTGCCAGTGTCCATCAATGCCACATATCAGTGCCACCTGCCAGTGTCCATCAATGCCACATATCAGTGCCACCTGCCAGTGTCCATCAATGCCACATATCAGTGCCACCTGCCAGTGTCCATCAATGCCACATATCAGTGCCACCTGCCAGTGTCCATCAATGCCACATATCAGTGCCACCTGCCAGTGTCCATCAATGCCACATATCGGTGTCCATCAATGCCAGCTGTCAGTGCTGCCTTTCAGTGCCCATCAGTGATGCCTGTCAATGCCCATCAGTGCCTCCTCATTAGCGCACATCAGTGAAGCAGAAAAATCACTTATTTACAAAATTTTATAACAAAAACTAAGAAGAAAAACTTTTTTTTTTTTTAATTTTCTGTTTTTGGTTCGCGTTTTTGAACGTGCGTTTTTTGACACATTTTTGGATGCTTTGTTGATTTATTTTTTTTTGGCCAATCTGTTGCTGAGCAGATTAAAAAAACATCAAAAACACAACACGTGTGCGCTTTTGATGCATCTTGAATGCATTTCAGACCTGGTTCACACCAATGCAGTTTGCGTTTTGTCCGTTTTGCAGTGCGTTTTGCGTTTTTGGCACATTTTTACATTTTTTTTTTTTTTTTTTAGCCAACTTGTTGCAGGGCAGATTAAATACACAAAACACATGAAAAGCACGGCAAGCATGTAAAGACGCATCAAAAACACTACATGCGTCTTCTGCAGTATCTCCATTAAAGTCTATCAAACCAAAAAAATGCAACATTTTGCATTTAAAAAAAAGCCCCCGACCCTTTCCAAAAATGCAGCAGCTGAAAAAAAGCATCGATGTGAATGTGTCCCCATAGGAAACCATGTTAAATGGACTGTAGGGCGTTTCTGAAAAAAGCCCTAAAGAAAACGCATTGGTGTGAACCAGGCCTCAATGGGGAGGTACATTTGGTGTGTTT
>NW_028319634.1:0-75066 GCF_062004578.1 Staurois parvus
CGCTGTAATGTTGGGATCTGTTTGCGGAGTTGGGATCTGTTTGCGGGGTTGGGATCTGTTCGCAGAGTTGGGATCTGTTCGCAGAGTTGGGATCTGTTTGCGGAGTTGGGATCTGTTCGTGGATTCGGGATGGAAGTGATTTGGTGATCTGTTTGCGGAGTTGGGATCTGTTTGCGGAGTTGGGATCTGTTTCCGGAGTTGGGATCTGTTTGCGGAGTTGGGATCTGTTTGCGGGGTTGGGATCTGTTTGCGGAGTTGGGATCTGTTTGCGGGGTTGGGATCTGTTCGCAGAGTTGGGATCTGTTCGCGGAGTTGGGATCTGTTCATGGAGTTGGGATCTGTTTGCGGAGTTGGGATCTGTTCATGGAGTTGGGATCTGTTCGCGGAGTTGGGATCTGTTTGCGGAGTTGGGATCTGTTCGTGGATTCGGGATGGAAGTGATTTGGTGATCTGTTTGCGGAGTTGGGATCTGTTTGCGGAGTTGGGATCTGTTTCCGGAGTTGGGATCTGTTTGCGGAGTTGGGATCTGTTTGCGGGGTTGGGATCTGTTCGCGGAGTTGGGATCTGTTTGCGGAGTTGGGATCTGTTTGCGGGGTTGGGATCTGTTCGCGGAGTTGGGATCTGTTCGCGGAGTTGGGATCTGTTTGCGGAGTTGGGATCTGTTTGCGGGGTTGGGATCTGTTCGCAGAGTTGGGATCTGTTCGCGGAGTTGGGATCTGTTCGCAGAGTTGGGATCTGTTTGCGGAGTTGGGATCTGTTCGTGGATTCGGGATGGAAGTGATTTGGTGATCTGTTTGCGGAGTTGGGATCTGTTTGCGGAGTTGGGATCTGTTTCCGGAGTTGGGATCTGTTTGCGGAGTTGGGATCTGTTTGCGGGGTTGGGATCTGTTCGCAGAGTTGGGATCTGTTCGCAGAGTTGGGATCTGTTTGCGGAGTTGGGATCTGTTCGTGGATTCGGGATGGAAGTGATTTGGTGATCTGTTTGCGGAGTTGGGATCTGTTTGCGGAGTTGGGATCTGTTTGCGGAGTTGGGATCTGTTTGCGGAGTTGGGATCTGTTTGCGGGGTTGGGATCTGTTCGCGGAGTTGGGATCTGTTTGCGGAGTTGGGATCTGTTTGCGGGGTTGGGATCTGTTCGCAGAGTTGGGATCTGTTTGCGGAGTTGGGATCTGTTTGCGGAGTTGGGATCTGTTCATGGAGTTGGGATCTGTTCGCGGAGTTGGGATCTGTTCATGGAGTTGGGATCTGTTTGCGGAGTTGGGATCTGTTCATGGAGTTGGGATCTGTTCGCGGAGTTGGGATCTGTTTGCGGAGTTGGGATCTGTTCGTGGATTCGGGATGGAAGTGATTTGGTGATCTGTTTGCGGAGTTGGGATCTGTTTGCGGAGTTGGGATCTGTTTCCGGAGTTGGGATCTGTTTGCGGAGTTGGGATCTGTTTGCGGGGTTGGGATCTGTTCGCAGAGTTGGGATCTGTTCGCAGAGTTGGGATCTGTTTGCGGAGTTGGGATCTGTTTCCGGAGTTGGGATCTGTTTGCGGAGTTGGGATCTGTTTGCGGAGTTGGGATCTGTTTGCGGGGTTGGGATCTGTTTGCGGAGTTGGGATCTGTTTGCGGAGTTGGGATCTGTTCGCGGAGTTGGGATCTGTTTGCGGAGTTGGGATCTGTTTGCGGGGTTGGGATCTGTTCGCAGAGTTGGGATCTGTTTGCGGAGTTGGGATCTGTTTGCGGAGTTGGGATCAGTTCATGGAGTTGGGATCTGTTTGCGGAGTTGGGATCTGTTCATGGAGTTGGGATCTGTTTGCGGAGTTGGGATCTGTTCATGGAGTTGGGATCTGTTCGCGGAGTTGGGATCTGTTTGCGGAGTTGGGATCTGTTCGTGGATTCGGGATGGAAGTGATTTGGTGATCTGTTTGCGGAGTTGGGATCTGTTTGCGGAGTTGGGATCTGTTTGCGGAGTTGGGATCTGTTTGCGGAGTTGGGATCTGTTTGCGGGGTTGGGATCTGTTCGCGGAGTTGGGATCTGTTTGCGGAGTTGGGATCTGTTTGTGGAGTTGGGATCTGTTTGCGGAGTTGGGATCTGTTTGTGGAGTTGGGATCTGTTTGTGGAGTTGGGATCTGTTTGTGGAGTTGGGATCAGTTCATGGAGTTGGGATCTGTTTGCGGAGTTGGGATCTGTTCATGGAGTTGGGATCTGTTTGCGGAGTTGGGATCTGTTCATGGAGTTGGGATCTGTTCGCGGAGTTGGGATCTGTTTGCGGAGTTGGGATCTGTTCGTGGATTCGGGATGGAAGTGATTTGGTGATCTGTTTGCGGAGTTGGGATCTGTTTGCGGAGTTGGGATCTGTTTGCAGAGTTGGGATCTGTTTGCAGAGTTGGGATCTGTTTGCAGAGTTGGGATCTGTTCGTGGATTCGGGATGGAAGTGATTTGGTGATCTGTTTGCGGAGTTGGGATCTGTTTGCGGAGTTGGGATCTGTTTGTGGAGTTGGGATCTGTTTGCGGAGTTGGGATCTGTTTGTGGAGTTGGGATCTGTTTGCGGAGTTGGGATCTGTTTGTGGAGTTGGGATCTGTTTGCGGAGTTGGGATCTGTTTGTGGAGTTGGGATCTGTTTGTGGAGTTGGGATCTGTTTGTGGAGTTGGGATCTGTTTGCGGAGTTGGGATCTGTTCATGGAGTTGGGATCTGTTCGCGGAGTTGGGATCTGTTCATGGAGTTGGGATCTGTTTGCGGAGTTGGGATCTGTTCATGGAGTTGGGATCTGTTCGCAGAGTTGGGATCTGTTTGCGGAGTTGGGATCTGTTCGTGGATTCGGGATGGAAGTGATTTGGTGATCTGTTTGCGGAGTTGGGATCTGTTTGCGGAGTTGGGATCTGTTTCCGGAGTTGGGATCTGTTTGCGGAGTTGGGATCTGTTTGCGGGGTTGGGATCTGTTTGCGGGGTTGGGATCTGTTCGCGGAGTTGGGATCTGTTTGCGGAGTTGGGATCTGTTTGCGGGGTTGGGATCTGTTCGCGGAGTTGGGATCTGTTCGCGGAGTTGGGATCTGTTCGTGGAGTTGGGATCTGTTTGCGGAGTTGGGATCTGTTCGCGGAGTTGGGATCTGTTCGTGGAGTTGGGATCTGTTCGTGGAGTTGGGATCTGTTTGCGGAGTTGGGATCTGTTTGTGGAGTTGGGATCTGTTTGCAGAGTTGGGATCTGTTTGCGGAGTTGGGATCTGTTTGCGGAGTTGGGATCTGTTCGTGGATTCGGGATGGAAGTGATTTGGTGATCTGTTTGCGGAGTTGGGATCTGTTTGCGGAGTTGGGATCTGTTTGCAGAGTTGGGATCTGTTTGCAGAGTTGGGATCTGTTTGCAGAGTTGGGATCTGTTCGTGGATTCGGGATGGAAGTGATTTGGTGATCTGTTTGCGGAGTTGGGATCTGTTTGCGGAGTTGGGATCTGTTTGTGGAGTTGGGATCTGTTTGCGGAGTTGGGATCTGTTTGTGGAGTTGGGATCTGTTTGCGGAGTTGGGATCTGTTTGTGGAGTTGGGATCTGTTTGTGGAGTTGGGATCTGTTTGTGGAGTTGGGATCTGTTTGCGGAGTTGGGATCTGTTTGCGGAGTTGGGATCTGTTTGTGGAGTTGGGATCTGTTCGTGGAGTTGGGATGGAAGTGATTGGTGATGAGACTGATATTAGAATGTGATCAGTTGTCCCCGGAGGGATTTGTGATCCGAGCCGATTGGTGTTCTTACCCCTCATCATGCAATGGTGTCGGATGAACACGGCTCTCTAGGGGGCGCTATGTGTTCTGCAGCCCTGAGAAGGTCACAGATTCGGTTACATATGTGTGCAGTTTTCAGAAGGTGAAGGATTTCGGGGAACACGCACCCACTTCCGGATGTCCACGGTCATCCCCGGCCAATAGAAGCGGCTGGTTATACTTTCTGTGGTTCTTTGTATCCCGCTATGTCCTCCCGTGGCACTCGCATGGAACTGCCGGAAGATGTCTTTACTCTCCTCTTGACTGCTCACTACTTTAACACGCTTATTTTTATGCACACCAACGAAATACAGCGAACCGTCTGTGGGATGAGAACACAAATGGTGAGAACGCAGCGAACCGTCTGTGGGATGAGAACACAAATGGTGAGAACGCAGCGAACCGTCTGTGGGATGAGAACACAAATGGTGAGAACGCAGCGAACCGTCTGTGGGGTGAGAACACAAATGGTGAGAACGCAGCGAACCGTCTGTGGGGTGAGAACACAAATGGTGAGAACGCAGCGAACCGTCTGTGGGATGAGAACACAAATCGTGAGAACGCAGCGAACCGTCTGTGGGATGAGAACACAAATGGTGAGAACGCAGCGAACCGTCTGTGGGATGAGAACACAAATGGTAAGAACGCAGCGAACCGTCTGTGGGATGAGAACACAAATGGTGAGAACGCAGCGAACCGTCTGTGGGATGAGAACACAAATGGTGAGAACGCAGCGAACCGTCTGTGGGATGAGAACACAAATGGTAAGAACGCAGCGAACCGTCTGTGGGATGAGAACACAAATGGTGAGAACGCAGCGAACCGTCTGTGGGATGAGAACACAAATGGTAAGAACGCAGCGAACCGTCTGTGGGATGAGAACACAAATGGTAAGAACGCAGCGAACCGTCTGTGGGATGAGAACACAAATGGTAAGAACGCAGCGAACCGTCTGTGGGATGAGAACACAAATGGTAAGAACGCAGCGAACCGTCTGTGGGATGAGAACACAAATGGTGAGAACGCAGCGAACCGTCTGTGGGATGAGAACACAAATGGTGAGAACGCAGCGAACCGTCTGTGGGATGAGAACACAAATGGTGAGAACGCAGCGAACCGTCTGTGGGATGAGAACACAAATCGTAAGAACGCAGCGAACCGTCTGTGGGATGAGAACACAAATGGTGAGAACGCAGCGAACCGTCTGTGGGATGAGAACACAAATGGTAAGAACGCAGCGAACCGTCTGTGGGATGAGAACACAAATGGTGAGAACGCAGCGAACCGTCTGTGGGATGAGAACACAAATGGTGAGAACGCAGCGAACCGTCTGTGGGATGAGAACACAAATGGTGAGAACGCAGCGAACCGTCTGTGGGGTGAGAACACAAATGGTGAGAACGCAGCGAACCGTCTGTGGGATGAGAACACAAATGGTGAGAACGCAGCGAACCGTCTGTGGGATGAGAACACAAATGGTGAGAACGCAGCGAACCGTCTGTGGGATGAGAACACAAATGGTGAGAACGCAGCGAACCGTCTGTGGGATGAGAACACAAATGGTGAGAACGCAGCGAACCGTCTGTGGGATGAGAACACAAATGGTGAGAACGCAGCGAACCGTCTGTGGGATGAGAACACAAATGGTGAGAACGCAGCGAACCGTCTGTGGGATGAGAACACAAATGGTGAGAACGCAGCAAACCGTCTGTGGGATGAGAACACAAATGGTGAGAACGCAGCGAACCGTCTGTGGGATGAGAACACAAATGGTGAGAACGCAGCGAACCGTCTGTGGGATGAGAACACAAATCGTAAGAACGCAGCGAACCGTCTGTGGGATGAGAACACAAATGGTGAGAACGCAGCAAACCGTCTGTGGGATGAGAACACAAATGGTGAGAACGCAGCGAACCGTCTGTGGGATGAGAACACAAATGGTGAGAACGCAGCGAACCGTCTGTGGGGTGAGAACACAAATGGTGAGAACGCAGCGAACCGTCTGTGGGATGAGAACACAAATGGTGAGAACGCAGCGAACCGTCTGTGGGATGAGAACACAAATGGTGAGAACGCAGCGAACCGTCTGTGGGATGAGAACACAAATCGTAAGAACGCAGCGAACCGTCTGTGGGATGAGAACACAAATGGTGAGAACGCAGCGAACCGTCTGTGGGATGAGAACACAAATGGTGAGAACGCAGCGAACCGTCTGTGGGATGAGAACACAAATGGTGAGAACGCAGCGAACCGTCTGTGGGATGAGAACACAAATGGTGAGAACGCAGCGAACCGTCTGTGGGATGAGAACACAAATGGTGAGAACGCAGCGAACCGTCTGTGGGATGAGAACACAAATGGTAAGAACGCAGCGAACCGTCTGTGGGATGAGAACACAAATGGTGAGAACGCAGCGAACCGTCTGTGGGATGAGAACACAAATGGTAAGAACGCAGCGAACCGTCTGTGGGATGAGAACACAAATGGTGAGAACGCAGCGAACCGTCTGTGGGATGAGAACACAAATGGTGAGAACGCAGCGAACCGTCTGTGGGATGAGAACACAAATGGTAAGAACGCAGCGAACCGTCTGTGGGATGAGAACACAAATGGTGAGAACGCAGCGAACCGTCTGTGGGGTGAGAACACAAATGGTGAGAACGCAGCGAACCGTCTGTGGGATGAGAACACAAATGGTGAGAACGCAGCGAACCGTCTGTGGGATGAGAACACAAATGGTGAGAACGCAGCGAACCGTCTGTGGGATGAGAACACAAATGGTGAGAACGCAGCGAACCGTCTGTGGGATGAGAACACAAATGGTGAGAACGCAGCGAACCGTCTGTGGGATGAGAACACAAATGGTGAGAACGCAGCGAACCGTCTGTGGGATGAGAACACAAATGGTGAGAACGCAGCGAACCGTCTGTGGGATGAGAACACAAATGGTGAGAACGCAGCGAACCGTCTGTGGGATGAGAACACAAATGGTGAGAACGCAGCGAACCGTCTGTGGGATGAGAACACAAATGGTGAGAACGCAGAGAACCGTCTGTGGGATGAGAACACAAATGGTGAGAACGCAGCGAACCGTCTGTGGGATGAGAACACAAATGGTGAGAACGCAGCGAACCGTCTGTGGGATGAGAACACAAATGGTGAGAACGCAGCGAACCGTCTGTGGGATGAGAACACAAATGGTGAGAACGCAGCGAACCGTCTGTGGGATGAGAACACAAATGGTGAGAACGCAGCGAACCGTCTGTGGGATGAGAACACAAATGGTGAGAACGCAGCGAACCGTCTGTGGGATGAGAACACAAATGGTGAGAACGCAGCGAACCGTCTGTGGGGTGAGAACACAAATGGTGAGAACGCAGCGAACCGTCTGTGGGATGAGAACACAAATGGTGAGAACGCAGCGAACCGTCTGTGGGATGAGAACACAAATGGTGAGAACGCAGCGAACCGTCTGTGGGATGAGAACACAAATCACCACCATGACGTCATCACAACCAAACCTCATGACGTCATCACAACCACTCACCATGACGTCATCACAACCAAACCTCATGACGTCATCACAACCACTCACCATGACGTCATGACAACCAAACACCATGACGTCATCACAATCAAACACCATGACGTCATCACAACCAAACACCATGACGTCATCACAACCAAACACCATGACGTCATCACAACCAATCACCATGACGTCATCACAACCAATCACCATGACGTCATCACAACCAAACACCATGACATCATCACAACCAAACATCAGGATGTCATCACAACCAATCACCATGACGTCATCACAACCAAACACCATGACGTCATCACAACCAATCACCATGACGTCATCACAAACACCATGACGTCATCACAAACACCATGACGTCATCACAACCAATCACCATGACGTCATCACAAACACCATGACGTCATCACAACCAATCACCATGACGTCATCACAAACAAACACCATGACGTCATCACAACCAATCACCATGACGTCATCACAACCAATCACCATGACGTCATCACAACCAATCACCATGACGCCATCACAACCAATCACCTTGACTTCATCACAAACAAACACCATGACGTCATCACAACCAATCACCATGACGCCATCACAACCAATCACCTTGACTTCATCACAACCAATCACCATGACGTCATCACAACCAATCACATACCCTGAAGTGCGAAGCTCGCTGAACGACGTCTGATAATGTGTTTGTCATGTTTTGTCGCTCCGGACGGATATCTTCCTCTTTTTAAATATTTAACTAATTCTTTTGCCTTCGAAGAATCCATGTCAGCTGATCACACAGGAAGGACTGTTCCCTAATCGAGGACTGAAGAAAGGTCAGAGTGCAACATTGATCAGTAACGGGACCCTCCGGGATTCACCCGTCAGTAACGGGACCCTCCAGACTTCACCCGGCAGTAACGGGACCCTCCGGGATTCACTCAGCAGTAACGGGACCCTCCGGGATTCACTCAGCAGTAACGGGACCCTCCAGACTTCACCTGTCAGTAACGGGACCCTCCAGACTTCACCCGCCAGTAACGGGACCCTCCGGGATTCACTCGTCAGTAATGGGACCCTCCGGACTTCACCCGTCAGTACCGGGACCCTCCAGGATTCACCCGTCAGTACCGGGACCCTCCAGGATTCACCCGTCAGTAACGGGACCCTCCAGACTTCACCCGTCAGTACCGGGACCCTCCAGGATTCACCCGTCAGTAACGGGACCCTCCGGGATTCACCCGCCAGTAACGGGACCCTCCGGGATTCACCCGCCAGTAACGGGACCCTTCGGGATTCACTCGTCAGTAACGGGACCCTCCGGGATTCACCCGTCAGTACCGGGACCCTCCGGGATTCACTCGGCAGTACCGGGACCCTCCGGGATTCACTCGGCAGTACCGGGACCCTCCGGAATTCACCCGTCAGTACCGGGACCCTCCGGAATTCACCCGTCAGTACCGGGACCCTCCGGAATTCACTCGGCAGTACTGGGACCCTCCGGGATTCACTCAGCAGTACCGGGACCCTCCGGAATTCACCCGTCAGTACCGGGACCCTCCGGAATTCACCCGTCAGTACCGGGACCCTCCGGAATTCACCCGTCAGTACCGGGACCCTCCGGGATTCACCCGTCAGTACCGGGACCCTCCGGAATTCACCCGTCAGTACTGGGACCCTCCGGGATTCACTCGGCAGTACCGGGACACTTCCCTAATACTGGCTGTGAAGATGTCTCCCGGCCTCCTCTGCACATGTCAGTTTCAGTCACAATCAATCGATTGCCGAACAGCTGCATCCACCTTGTAGAGTTCTCCCTTCCTGGCAATGTCTTGTCACGTGACTGAGGGAGAGATGGGCGTGTCGTCTGTGCAGGGGGCGGGGCCCACACAGGATGGAGGATGACTGAGCCTTCTGTGCTGAGTGATGGGCGGCATCATCTATTGTGTACATGACCCATCCTCCGCCCAGACACCGTGCAGGACCCCTCACACGGGACACGCCGCGCCATTCACACGGGACACGTGATATAGGATGACCAGAGACTGCGGACACAGTACAGGAGATGACCAGAGACTGCAGACATAGTACAGGGGATGACCAGAGACTGCGGACACAGTACAGGAGATGGTCAGAGACTGCGGACACAGTACAGGAGATGGTCAGAGACTGCGGACACAGTACAGGAGATGACCAGAGACTGCAGACACAGTACAGGAGATGGTCAGAGACTGCGGACACAGTACAGGAGATGACCAGAGACTGCAGACACAGTACAGGAGATGGTCAGAGACTGCGGACACAGTACAGGAGATGACCAGAGACTGCGGACACAGTACAGGAGATGACCAGAGACTGCAGACACAGTACAGAAGATGACCAGAGACTGCGGACACAGTACAGGAGATGACCAGAGACTGCGGACATAGTACAGGGGATGACCAGAGACTGCAGACACAGTACAGGGGATGACCAGAGACTGCGGACACAGTACAGGAGATGACCAGAGACTGCAGACACAGTACAGGAGATGGTCAGAGACTGCGGACACAGTACAGGAGATGACCAGAGACTGCGGACACAGTACAGGAGATGACCAGAGACTGCAGACACAGTACAGAAGATGACCAGAGACTGCGGACACAGTACAGGAGATGACCAGAGACTGCGGACACAGTACAGGAGATGACCAGAGACTGCGGACACAGTACAGGAGATGACCAGAGACTGCGGACATAGTACAGGAGATGACCAGAGACTGCGGACACAGTACAGGAGATGACCAGAGACTGCGGACATAGTACAGGGGATGACCAGAGACTGCAGACACAGTACAGGGGATGACCAGAGACTGCGGACACAGTACAGGAGATGACCAGAGACTGCGGACACAGTACAGGAGATGACCAGAGACTGCGGACACAGTACAGGAGATGACCAGAGACTGCGGACACAGTACAGGAGATGACCAGAGACTGCGGACACAGTACAGGAGATGACCAGAGACTGCGGACACAGTACAGGAGATGACCAGAGACTGCAGACACAGTACAGGAGATGACCAGAGACTGCGGACACAGTACAGGAGATGACCAGAGACTGCAGACACAGTACAGGGATGACCAGAGACTGCAGACATATTATAGGAGATGACCAGAGACTGCAGACACAGTACAGGAGATGACCAGAGACTGCGGACATAGTACAGGAGATGACCAGAGACTGCAGACACAGTACAGGAGATGACCAGAGACTGCGGACACAGTACAGGAGATGACCAGAGACTGCAGACACAGTACAGGAGATGACCAGAGACTGCGGACATAGTACAGGAGATGACCAGAGACTGCGGACACAGTACAGGAGATGACCAGAGACTGCAGACACAGTACAGGAGATGACCAGAGACTGCGGACACAGTACAGGGGATGACCAGAGACTGCGGACACAGTACAGAAGATGACCAGAGACTGCGGACACAGTACAGAAGATGACCAGAGACTGCGGACACAGTACAGGAGATGACCAGAGACTGCGGACACAGTACAGGAGATGACCAGAGACTGCAGACACAGTACAGGAGATGGTCAGAGACTGCGGACACAGTACAGGAGATGACCAGAGACTGCAGACACAGTACAGAAGATGACCAGAGACTGCGGACACAGTACAGGAGATGACCAGAGACTGCGGACACAGTACAGGAGATGACCAGAGACTGCAGACACAGTACAGGGGATGGTCAGAGACTGCGGACACAGTACAGGGGATGACCAGAGACTGCGGACATAGTACAGGAGATGACCAGAGACTGCGGACACAGTACAGGAGATGACCAGAGACTGCGGACACAGTACAGAAGATGACCAGAGACTGCGGACACAGTACAGGAGATGACCAGAGACTGCGGACACAGTACAGGAGATGACCAGAGACTGCGGACACAGTACAGGAGATGACCAGAGACTGCGGACACAGTACAGGAGATGACCAGAGACTGCGGACATAGTACAGGAGATGACCAGAGACTGCGGACACAGTACAGGAGATGACCAGAGACTGCGGACATAGTACAGGGGATGACCAGAGACTGCAGACACAGTACAGGGGATGACCAGAGACTGCGGACACAGTACAGGAGATGACCAGAGACTGCGGACACAGTACAGGAGATGACCAGAGACTGCGGACACAGTACAGGAGATGACCAGAGACTGCGGACATAGTACAGGAGATGACCAGAGACTGCGGACACAGTACAGGAGATGACCAGAGACTGCGGACACAGTACAGGAGATGACCAGAGACTGCGGACACAGTACAGGAGATGACCAGAGACTGCGGACACAGTACAGGAGATGACCAGAGACTGCGGACACAGTACAGGAGATGACCAGAGACTGCGGACACAGTACAGGAGATGACCAGAGACTGCAGAAACAGTACAGGAGATGACCAGAGACTGCGGACACAGTACAGGAGATGACCAGAGACTGCAGACATAGTACAGGAGATGACCAGAGACTGCGGACACAGTACAGGGATGACCAGAGACTGCAGACACAGTACAGGGATGACCAGAGACTGCAGACACAGTACAGGAGATGACCAGAGACTGCAGACATAGTACAGGGGATGACCAGAGACTGCAGAAACAGTACAGGAGATGACCAGAGACTGCGGACACAGTACAGGAGATGACCAGAGACTGCAGAAACAGTACAGGAGATGACCAGAGACTGCGGACACAGTACAGGAGATGACCAGAGACTGCAGACATAGTACAGGAGATGACCAGAGACTGCGGACACAGTACAGGGATGACCAGAGACTGCAGACACAGTACAGGGATGACCAGAGACTGCAGACACAGTACAGGAGATGACCAGAGACTGCAGACACAGTACAGGAGATGACCAGAGACTGCAGACATATTATAGGAGATGACCAGAGACTGCAGACACAGTACAGGAGATGACCAGAGACTGCGGACATAGTACAGGAGATGACCAGAGACTGCAGACACAGTACAGGAGATGACCAGAGACTGCGGACACAGTACAGGAGATGACCAGAGACTGCGGACACAGTACAGGAGATGACCAGAGACTGCGGACATAGTACAGGAGATGACCAGAGACTGCGGACATAGTACAGGAGATGACCAGAGACTGCAGACACAGTACAGGAGATGACCAGAGACTGCAGACATAGTACAGGGGATGACCAGAGACTGCAGAAACAGTACAGGAGATGACCAGAGACTGCGGACACAGTACAGGAGATGACCAGAGACTGCAGAAACAGTACAGGAGATGACCAGAGACTGCGGACACAGTACAGGAGATGACCAGAGACTGCAGACATAGTACAGGAGATGACCAGAGACTGCGGACACAGTACAGGGATGACCAGAGACTGCAGACACAGTACAGGGATGACCAGAGACTGCAGACACAGTACAGGAGATGACCAGAGACTGCAGACACAGTACAGGAGATGACCAGAGACTGCAGACATATTATAGGAGATGACCAGAGACTGCAGACACAGTACAGGAGATGACCAGAGACTGCGGACATAGTACAGGAGATGACCAGAGACTGCAGACACAGTACAGGAGATGACCAGAGACTGCGGACACAGTACAGGAGATGACCAGAGACTGCGGACACAGTACAGGAGATGACCAGAGACTGCGGACATAGTACAGGAGATGACCAGAGACTGCGGACATAGTACAGGAGATGACCAGAGACTGCAGACACAGTACAGGAGATGACCAGAGACTGCGGACAGTACAGGAGATGACCAGAGACTGCAGACATAGTACAGGAGATGACCAGAGACTGCAGACACAGTACAGGAGATGACCAGAGACTGCGGACATAGTACAGGAGATGACCAGAGACTGCGGACATAGTACAGGAGATGACCAGAGACTGCGGACATAGTACAGGAGATGACCAGAGACTGCGGACACAGTACAGGGGATGACCAGAGACTGCAGACATATTATACTGTAAAATCCAGTAGCTTTGCCAAGTTGATATATTTGTTGATGTTTCTCAGATATCAGAAATCTGCCGTCTTATTGGAGTTTATTAAGTTAGTTAATTATAAGATAATGAAACCATTTTACTTATTTTTTTGAGTGAAACCAACTTAAACCAATGAAGGTGCAGCAGAGGCCGCAGTGACAATACTACACCAGTGGGGGCAGCAATGCATTAACTGTCCTTAAAAAAGAAAGCAATTCCTATGCAGAGGAGCTTTGCTGGGCTTGGCTTGGCCTGGCCTGGCTTGGCTTGGCTTGGCTTGGCTTGGCTTGGCTTTGCTGGGCTTGGCTGGGCTTGGCTTGGCTTTGCTGGGCTTGGCCTGGCTTGGCTTGGCTGGGCTTGGCCTGGCTTGGCTTGGCTTGGCCTGGCTTGGCCTGGCTTGGCTTGGCCTGGCTTGGCTTGGCTTGGCCGGGCTTGGCTTGGCTTTGCTGGGCTTGGCTTGGCTTGGCTTTGCTGGGCTTGGCCTGGCTTGGCTTGGCTTGGCTGGGCTTGGCCTGGCTTGGCTTGGCTTGGCCTGGCTTGGCTTGGCTTGGCTTGGCCTGGCTTGGCTTGGCTTGGCCGGGCTTGGCTTGGCTTGGCTTGGCCTGGCTTGGCTTGGCTTGGCTTGGCTGGGCTTGGCCGGGCTTGGCTTGGCTTGGCTTGGCCTGGAAGGGTTAACAGCTTCTGCAGGGGAGAAACAAAGCTTAAACTCAGCTGATCCTCCAATACTGCAAATGGCTCTCCCCCCCGCGATCCAACAGTGGACTATTCTTGACATCCTCATTTCCTGCAGGTCTATGGGCTTGCTGACATCAGGACCAGTTCACTACTGAAGAACACTAGATCATGGGGGGTGGAGGTGCAGGAGCTGCGGGGAGAATTGAAAGATCAGGTAAGTATATCTGTCACCACTAGACAGACACGGGTAGTTACCCCTCGCAGCCCCTCCGTAATATTTGTTTTGCCTGGAGTTGGGCTTTAAGTGATTGTAAAGTCTAAACAATTTTTCCTGCATTAAGGTGATGAATGTTTATGTGATATTACCGCCCCCTCACTCCCCTTGTTACACTTCATCCAGCTCTATGTCTGTCTGTATAGCGGCTTTCTCTTCTGACTTCCAGGTCTAACAGGCTTTGCTGAGGCAGCTGCTCCTTCTGTCATCACAGCCAGTGAAGGGAGATTGAGGGATGGTGGAGCTGGAGTCTGTCATCAATCACAGCCAGTGAAGGGAGATTGAGGGATGGTGGAGCTGGAGTCTGTCATCAATCACAGCCAGTGAAGGGAGATTGAGGGATGGTGGAGCCGGAGTCTGTCATCAATCACAGCCAGTGAAGGGAGATTGAGGGATGCTGGAGCCGGAGTCTGTCAATTGACACAGCGGCTCAGGATTGAGCCTGCAGGTGTCCCACCGTAGGAAGCGCACTGAGAACACGAGGAGCCATGAGTAGAGATGAGCGAAGTATTCAAAAATTCGATTCGACTGATTCGGCGAATTCGTGGAAAATATTCGATTCGAGTCGAATATATTCGCTGCGAATTTAACTTATAAAAGGGTGTTTCTAGGCTTCAGAGAGCCTTTATATTAGTGCAGAACACTGTACCTTTAATTTAAATGCCCTTGGAGTCTGCTGGGGAAGAGAAATAATACTGTCAGTCAGTATGACATGCAGATGAGTGCCGTCCATCTTAGAATCACCGCACACTTCACTCATTTGGCCAGTCACGGGGCCAAAACCAGAGTGTGGAGCCACAGTGTGGCGGTGGAGGCAGCAGCAATGGGAGGCCATACAGCACCCTATGACAAAATGGAACCCACCAGCAGTGTGAGGAGACCTGAAAGTGGCACATGGCAGAGTGGGAGCAATGGGAGGCGGTACAGGGACCCAGGTCACACTGTGGGCCCAGCAGCAGCGTGACCAGGCGGTACGGGGGCCCATGGCAGATTACAGGCCTGGCAGCAGCTATGGGAGGCCCGTAATCTGCCAGCACCCTATGACAAAAAATGGAACACACCAGCAGTGTGTGAGGAGACCTGAAAGTGGCACATGGCAGAGTGTGGCGATGGAGACAGCAGCAATGGGAGGCCGTACAGAGACCCATGAGAGACTCTGGACTTGGCAGCAGCATGAGGAGGCGGTATATAGGGGCCCATGGCAGATTAGGGGCCTGGCAGCAGCTATGGGAGGCCCGTAATCTGCCAGCACCCTATGACAAAAAATGGAACACACCAGCAGTGTGAGGAGACCTGAAAGTGGCACATGTTTGAGGCATGATTCATGGCGGATTTAGTCAGTTGTGTCAGGAACTGGTGGTTTGAAATCCAGACTAATCCACGCCTGATTCATTTTCACAAACGTGAGTCTCTCCACACTTTGGGTGGACAGTCGTGTCCTCCGCGGAGTTGCAATACCTCCTGCCGCACTAAACACGCGCTCCGATGCCACGCTACTGGCCGGGCATGACAGCCTTTCAAGGGCAAATTCAGCTAGTTGGGGCCAAAGGTCAAGTTTCGTTGCCCAGTAGTCAAGGGGATTGTCTACCTCGGTTGGCAGGGTGCTGTCCAAGTAGGCCCAAGCCTGTTGTTTGAGGTCCTGCTCCAGGTCCACCTGATGCTGCTGCTGCTGCGGCTGGTTAGTAGTTTCCTCACTGCGCTGGTGAAGAAAGCTACTCATCATCGACTGCAGACTGAGGCAGCCGCTGCTGGTGGAGCTGCCACTGCTCCTACCACCCCACCCCTCCCCTGCTGCCATGCCAGCGGAACGCGAGCGCACAGGGCCCACAGTGTCTGAGGATGGACGTTGGCGCACAAAGGCAGAGACCAGCTGACTACATAGGTGGTTTTTATAGTACGTTATTTTGGCCTCCCTCTCAGCAGGTGTGAAAAAGGCCACCATTTTGGAACGGTAGCGAGGGTCCAACAAGGTGGACAGCCAAAAGTCATCCCTCTGTCTGATGGTTATTATTCGGCTGTCGCTACGCAAGCAACCGAGCATGCTATGGGCCATTTGTGCCAAGGAATGCGAGGGACTCCCTGCCTCCATCTCCACAGCATACTGCCACGGTGCGTCTGGGTCCTCCTCCTCCTCCTCCTCTACCAGATGCTCCTGCTCCTCCACTCCTGTCCGCTGAGTGGAAAAACCACCCATTTCACTCAATAATTCCTGAGCACCAATGTCCTCCTCTACCTCCTCCTCTTCTTCCTGTCCTGCCCCCACAGGGGTCATGTGGCGTTGAGATCTGTGCGCCACGTCTACCGCACCCTGACCAGCCATTGTTAACAGCATTTGTTCCAGGACGTGCAACAGAGGAATGACGTCGTTCATCCCATAGTCCTGCCGACTCACGAATAGCGTGGCCTCCTCAAAGGGCCTGAGCAAGCGGCAGGTGTCACGCATGAGCTGCCAATGGCTGACATCGAAGTTACACAGGGGAGTACCTTTATCCGCTTGTAACATCAGGAAATCTGTGATGGCCTTTCGCTGTTCGTAAAGGCGGTCTAACATGTGTAGGGTTGAATTCCACCTTGTTGCAACGTCGCAGATCAGGCGATGCTGTGGAATTCCGTTCTGCCGCTGCAGCTCAAGGAGGGTGTGCTTTGCGGTGTAGGAATGGCTGAAATGCATGCAAAGTTTACGTGACATTTTAAGGATGTCTTGCAGTGGGATGGTGGATTTTAGGAACCGCTTGACAACCAGATTGAACACGTGAGCCATGCATGGCGCATGGCACAACCTTCCTTGACGCAGAGCAGACACCATGTTCTTTCCGTTGTCGGTCAACATGGTTCCGATTTTCAGTTTGTGCGGAGACAGCCATCTGTCGATTTCTCTGTTCATTACACTCAGAAGTTCCTCCCCTGTGTGACTACGTTCGCCTGGACCTGGCAGCAGCATGAGGAGGCGGTATATAGGGGCCTATGGCAGATTAGGGGCCTGGCAGCAGCTATGGGAGGCCCGTAATCTGCCAGCACCCTATGTCAAAAAATTCTACACACCAGCAGTGTGAGGAGACCTGAAAGTGGCACATGGCAGAGTGTGGCGATGGAGACAGCAGCAATGGGAGGCCGTACAGGGACCCATGAGAGACTCTGGACCTGGCAGCAGCATGAGGAAGCGGTATATAGGGGCCTATGGCAGATTAGGGGCCTGGCAGCAGCTATAGGAGGCCCATAATCTGCCAGCACCCTATGTCAAAAAATTCTACACACCAGCAGTGTGTGAGGAGACCTGAAAGTGGCACATGGCAGAGTGTGGCGATGGAGACAGCAGCAATGGGAGGCCGTACAGGGACCCATGACACACTCTGGACCTGGCAGCAGCATGAGGAGGCGGTATATAGGGGCCTATGGCAGATTAGGGGCCTGGCAGCAGCTATAGGAGGCCCGTAATCTGCCAGCACCCTATGACAAAAAATGGAACACACCAGCAGTGTGAGGAGACCTGAAAGTGGCACATGTTTGGGGCATGATTCATGGCGGATTTAGTCAGTTGTGTCAGGAACTGGTGGTTTGAAATCCAGACTAATCCACGCCTGATTCATTTTCACAAACGTGAGTCTCTCCACACTTTGGGTGGACAGTCGTGTCCTCCGCGGAGTTACAATACCTCCTGCCGCACTAAACACGCGCTCCGATGCCACGCTACTGGCCGGGCATGACAGCCTTTCAAGGGCAAATTCAGCTAGTTGGGGCCAAAGGTCAAGTTTCGTTGCCCAGTAGTCAAGGGGATTGTCTACCTCGGTTGGCAGGGTGCTGTCCAAGTAGGCCCAAGCCTGTTGTTTGAGCTCCTGCTCCAGGTCCACCTGATGCTGCTGCTGCTGCTGCTGCTGCGGCTGGTTAGTAGTTTCCTCACTGCGCTGGTGAAGAAAGCTACTCATCATCGACTGCAGACTGAGGCAGCTGCTGCTGGTGGAGCTGCCACTGCTCCTACCACCCCACCCCTCCCCTGCTGCCATGGCAGCGGAACGCGAGCGCACAGGGCCCACAGTGTCTGAGGATGGACGTTGGCGCAGACAGGCAGAGACCAGCTGACTACATAGGTGGTTTTTATTGTACGTTTTTTTGGCCTCCCTCTCAGCAGGTGTGAAAAGGCCACCATTTTGGAACGGTAGCGAGGGTCCAACAAGGTGGACAGCCAAAAGTCATCCCTCTGTCTGATGGTTATTATTCGGCTGTCGCTACGCAAGCAACCGAGCATGCTATGGGCCATTTGTGACAAGGAATGCGAGGGACTCCCTGCCTCCATCTCCACAGCATACTGCCACGGTGCGTCTGGGTCCTCTGTCTCCTCCTCCTCCTCCTCTACCAGATGCTCCTGCTCCTCCACTCCTGTCCGCTGAGTGGAAAAACCACCCATTTCACTCAATAATTCCTGAGCACAAATGTCCTCCTCTACCTCCTCCTCTTCTTCCTGTCCTGCCCCCACAGGGGTCATGTGGCGTTGAGATCTGTGCGCCACGTCTACCGCACCCTGACCAGCCATTGTTAACAGCATTTGTTCCAGGACGTGCAACAGAGGAATGATGTCGTTCATCCCATAGTCCTGCCGACTCACGAATAGCGTGGCCTCCTCAAAGGGCCTGAGCAAGCGGCAGGTGTCACGCATGAGCTGCCAATGGCTGACATCGAAGTTACACAGGGGAGTACCTTTATCCGCTTGTAACATCAGGAAATCGGTGATGGCCTTTCGCTGCTCGTAAAGGCGGTCTAACATGTGTAGGGTTGAATTCCACCTTGTTGCAACGTCGCAGATCAGGCGATGCTGTGGAATTCCGTTCTGCCGCTGCAGCTCAAGGAGGGTGTGCTTTGCGGTGTAGGAATGGCTGAAATGCATGCAAGGTTTACGTGACATTTTAAGGATGTCTTGCAGTGGGATGGTGGATTTTAGGAACCGCTTGACAACCAGATTGAACACGTGAGCCATGCATGGCGCATGGCACAACCTTCCTTGACGCAGAGCAGACACCATGTTCTTTCCGTTGTCGGTCAACATGGTTCCAATTTTCAGTTTGCGCGGAGACAGCCATCTGTCAATTTCTCTGTTCATTACACTGAGAAGTTCCTCCCCTGTGTGACTACGTTCGCCTGGACCTGGCAGCAGCATGAGGAGGCGGTATAGGGGCCCATGGCAGATTAGGGGCCTGGCAGCAGCTATAGGAGGCCCGTAATCTGCCAGCACCCTATGTCAAAAAATTCAACACACCAGCAGTGTGAGGAGACCTGAAAGTGGCACATGGCAGAGTGTGGCGATGGAGACAGCAGCAATGGGAGGCCGTACAGGGACCCATGACACACTCTGGACCTGGCAGCAGCATGAGGAGGCGGTATAGGGGCCCATGGCAGATTAGGGGCCTGGCAGCAGCTATGGGAGGCCCGTAATCTGCCAGCACCCTATGACAAAAAATGGAACACACCAGCAGTGTGAGGAGACCTGAAAGTGGCACATGTTTGAGGCATGATTCATGGCGGATTTAGTCAGTTGTGTCAGGAACTGGTGGTTTGAAATCCAGACTAATCCACGCCTGATTCATTTTCACAAACGTGAGTCTCTCCACACTTTGGGTGGACAGTCGTGTCCTCCGCGGAGTTACAATACCTCCTGCCGCACTAAACACGCGCTCCGATGCCACGCTACTGGCCGGGCATGACAGCCTTTCAAGGGCAAATTCAGCTAGTTGGGGCCAAAGGTCAAGTTTCGTTGCCCAGTAGTCAAGGGGATTGTCTACCTCGGTTGGCAGGGTGCTGTCCAAGTAGGCCCAAGCCTGTTGTTTGAGGTCCTGCTCCAGGTCCACCTGATGCTGCTGCGGCTGCGGCTGGTTCGTAGTTTCCTCACTGCGCTGGTGAAGAAAGCTACTCATCATCGACTGCAGACTGAGGCAGCCGCTGCTGGTGGAGCTGCCACTGCTCCTACCACCCCACCCCTCCCGCCATGGCAGCGGAACGCGAGCGCACAGGGCCCACAGTGTCTGAGGATGGACGTTGGAGCAGACAGGCAGAGACCAACTGACTACATAGGTGGTTTTTATAGTACTTTATTTTGGCCTCCCTCTCAGCAGGTGTGAAAAAGGCCACCATTTTGGAACGGTAGCGAGGGTCCAACAAGGTGGACAGCCAAAAGTCATCCCTCTGTCTGATGGTTATTATTCGGCTGTCGCTACGCAAGCAACCGAGCATGCTATGGGCCATTTGTGCCAAGGAATGCGAGGGACTCCCTGCCTCCATCTCCACAGCATACTGCCACGGTGCGTCTGGGTCCTCTGTCTCCTCCTCCTCCTCCTCTACCAGATGCTCCTGCTCCTCCACTCCTGTCCGCTGAGTAGAAAAACCACCCATTTCACTCAATAATTCCTGAGCACAAATGTCCTCCTCTACCTCCTCCTCTTCTTCCTGTCCTTCCCCCACAGGGGTCATGTGGCGTTGAGATCTGTGCGCCACGTCTACCGCACCCTGACCAGCCATTGTTAACAGCATTTGTTGCAGGACGTGCAACAGAGGAATGACGTCGTTCATCCCATAGTCCTGCCGACTCACGAATAGCGTGGCCTCCTCAAAGGGCCTGAGCAAGCGGCAGGTGTCACGCATGAGCTGCCAATGGCTGACATCGAAGTTACACAGGGGAGTACCTTTATCCGCTTGTAACATCAGGAAATCGGTGATGGCCTTTCGCTGCTCGTAAAGGCGGTCTAACATATGTAGGGTTGAATTCCACCTTGTTGCAACGTCGCAGATCAGGCGATGCTGTGGAATTCCGTTCTGCCGCTGCAGCTCAAGGAGGGTGTGCTTTGCGGTGTAGGAATGGCTGAAATGCATGCAAAGTTTACGTGACATTTTAAGGATGTCTTGCAGTGGGATGGTGGATTTTAGGAACCGCTTGACAACCAGATTGAACACGTGAGCCATGCATGGCGCATGGCACAACCTTCCTTGACGCAGAGCAGACACCATGTTCTTTCCGTTGTCGGTCAACATGGTTCCGATTTTCAGTTTGCGCGGAGACAGCCATCTGTCGATTTCTCTGTTCATTACACTCAGCAGTTCCTCCCCTGTGTGACTACGTTCGCCAAGGCATACCAGGTGCAGCACAGCGTGACACCGTTGCGCCCTGCACATGTGATATGCCGGTCGGGTAATGGGACCTGGCACGGGGGTGGCGGCTGAGGACACGGCGGAAGAAGAGGTGGTAGAGGCGGACATCTTTGCTGGACCAAGGACGTGCAAACGTGGAGGCAAAAGCATCGTGACCTGTCCAAGTTGCTGGTGCGGCTGTGACGGCACCACGTTCACCCAGTGGGCCGTAAATGACATGTACTGTCCCTGACCGTAGTTACAGCTCCACACGTCGGCGCTGCCGTGCACTTTGGCAGAGACCGACATGCTCAAAGACTGGCCCACCATCTCTTCTACATGTGAATGCAGGGCTGGCACTGCCTTTTTGGCGAAGAAATGACGGCTTGGCACTCTCCACCGCGGCGCGGCACAAGCCATCATTTCTCGGAAAGGTGCTGAGTCCACCACTTGGAAAGGGAGGGACTGCAGCACCAGCAACTTGGACAGGAGGACGTTCAGCTTTTGCACCGTCGGGTGCGTGCTCGCAAACTGTTGTCTCTTGGAAACGGATTCCAAGAAAGACTGCTGACGGAATCCGAGAAGAGGAGTAGCAGGAGAAGGAGCATCTGAACGAGCGGAAGATGCCAACGAGCGACAACTCCCCTCAGCAGAGGTGTTGGAGCCTTGACTGGCTGATAGAGGGCGATTGACGTCGGGTGACGGAGCAAGTAACGGAGCGGGTGATGGAGCGGGGGCTGGGGCAGGCAGAACCGCCGTATGTTTATCACGGTTTTCCCAGGCCACCAAATGGCGACGCTGCATATGCTGACGCAACGCTGTAGTCCCAACATGGGCCCCCTGGCCACGCTTGACTTTCTGGCCACATAGTCGACATACGGCTACGTTTACTTCCTCGGGCGGCTTGACGAAAAATTGCCACACCACCGAGTAGGAAACTTTGCCCCCGCTACTCCTCACTGGCTGACTGCTACTTCCTCCGTGCACACCGGCACCACTACTGGCCGTGGTGGTAGGCTGCAGTGGAGCTGGTGCTCTATTCCGTGGACGTTTGGCTCCACTGACACTGATGCGACCCTGCTGCCTCCTGGGCAACCCACCGACTGTTTCGCTCGCTGCCAAGCTGGCACCCTCTTCTCCTGATGATGCGGAAGAAATTACCTGATGACGACGAGGCTGCCAAGTGCGATCAACCTCCTCATCATCAAGTAGGGTCTCCGCCTCACTACTAGCCCCCTCGGCTGCGTCTGGGTCAGGAGACAGACCTGTCTCTAGACCGGCTACCGAGCCACTCTCCTCGCCAGTACTTGTTCGCTTGGCTGCTGAAAAGGCCGATGTCTCCCCCCGTTCCTGACCGCCCTCTGTTAGCTCTTCCTCACTGTACAGTGGGGCTGAGCCCACAGCATGCGATACTTCGCTTGGTGAGGGAACAGCAAAGGACAGGGGCAGGTAGAGGACACGTGATTTCAGTGGGCTTGGTCCCGGGCCATGCCAACTAACGGTTGTGTCTGACGTACCCACCGACCGTTGGCTGTAGGTGTCAGAGGTGACCTGGGAAGAGGAAGACGACCGAGCCAACCAATCGATGACGGCAGGGTTGTCGGTGGAGACACGACCGCTGGATGACACCGGGAGCACTGGCCTCTGGCTGCGACTAGTGCTGCCTCGACCCCTTCCTCTGCTGCCACGTCTGCTCGCTCCTAAAACATTGCCTCCTCTCCCACTCCTCTGCGTGTTGTCTGACATACTCTTTAATTCAACGATTCTGTGTCCCTGAGTAACAATTCTGTGTCCCTGAGTAACAATTCTGTGTCTGTCCCTGAGTAACAATTCTGTGTCCCTGAGTAACAATTCTGTGGCCCTAAGTAACGGTTCTGTGTCCCTCAGTAACAATTCTGTGTCCCTGAGTAACAATTCTGTGTCCCTGAGTAACAATTCTGTGTCTGTCCCTGAGTAACAATTATGTGGCCCTAAGTAACGTTTCTGTGGCCCTCAGTAACAATTCTGTGTCCCCCTGATTAACGTTTATGTGGCCCTAAGTAACGGTTCTGTGGCCCTCAGTAACAATTCTGTGTCCCTCAGTAACAATTCTGTGTCTGTCCCTGATTAACGTTTACGTGGCCCTAAGTAACGGTTCTGTGGCCCTCAGTAACAATTCTGTGTCCCTGATTAACGTTTCTGTGGCCCTAAGTAACGGTTCTGTGGCCCTCAGTAACAATTCTGTGTCCCTCAGTAACAATTCTGTGTCTGTCCGTGAGTAACAATTCTGTGGCCCTCAGTAACAATTCTGTGTCCCTGATTAACGTTTCTGTGGCACTCAGTAACAATTCTGTGGCCCTGAGTAACAATTCTGTGTCTGTCCCTGAGTAACAATTCTGTGGCCCTAACTAACGATTCTGTGGCCCTAAGTAACGATTCTGTGGCCCTCATTAACAATTCTGTGTCCCTAAGTAACGTTTCTCTGTCCCCAAGTAACATTTCTGTGGCCCTAACTCTGTCCCTAATACAGAGCGGTCTGCCTCTGTTCAATGACTGGAGGCAAATGAAGAATTCCAAAATGGCCGCTATTTATAGCTCGACCATTACACAGTGCTGGCTGGCTGGCTGCTGATTGGCTGATGCGATCACATGTCATTAAGGAATGCATTATGGGTCAGCGCGCCTTGTCTGCGCGCCTTCCCAGACATCCCCGCTCCGTCGCCGCACATGTCCGCCGCCATTTTAGGAAAAATTTCGATTCGCGCGTCCGAAGTAGGCTATTTTTCGGATTCTAAACGAATTCCACTTCGCCAACTTCGATTCGCTCATCTCTAGTCGTGACACCAAACAAGGACAATTGGGGGATTACGCAGCAGAGAAGTATAAACCTTCATTTCTTACATTGTGTTTACAATCACTTTACTCACAGCAGCCAGTTACAGGACATTTCCTGCTGCCGGCTCTTCATCACTGCGCTGCCTTCCTGCTGCTTATTGGTCCTTTAAGGAGGAGAAAAGGCTACGCCTCCCGCACATGGGAGTGATAATCACCTCGTGGTACTGATCTCTAATCGGATGTACTGATCTCTAATCGGATGTATTGATCTCTAATCACATGTATTGATCTCTAATCGGATGTATTGATCTCTAATCGGATGTATTGATCTCTAATCACATGTATTGATCTCTAATCGGATGTATTGATCTCTAATCGGATGTATTGATCTCTAATCGGATGTATTGACCTCTAATCGGATGTATTGATCTCTAATCGGATGTATTGATCTCTAATTGGATGTATTGATCTCTAATCACATGTATTGATCTCTAATCGGATGTATTGATCTCTAATCACATGTATTGATCTCTAATCGGATGTATTGATCTCTAATCGGATGTATTGATCTCTAATCGGATGTACTGATCTCTAATCAGATGTATTGATCTCTAATCGGATGTACTGATCTCTAATCGGATGTATTGATCTCTAATCGGATGTACTGATCTCTAATCGGATGTATTGATCTCTAATCGGATGTATTGATCTCTAATCGGATGTACTGATCTCTAATCAGATGTATTAATCTCTAATCGGATGTACTGATCTCTAATCGGATGTATTGATCTCTAATCGGATGTATTGATCTCTAATCAGATGTACTGATCTCTAATCAGATGTATTGATCTCTAATCAGATGTACTGATCTCTAATCGGATGTACTGATCTCTAATCGGATGTATTGATCTCTAATCGGATGTACTGATCTCTAATCGGATGTACTGATCTCTAATCGGATGTATTGATCTCTAATCGGATGTACTGATCTCTAATCGGATGTACTGATCTCTAATCGGATGTATTGATATCTAATCGGATGTATTGATCTCTAATCGGATGTACTGATCTCTAATCGGATGTATTGATCTCTAATCAGATGTACTGATCTCTAATCGGATGTACTGATCTCTAATCAGATGTATTGATCTCTAATCGGATGTATTGATCTCTAATCAGATGTATTGATGTCTAATCAGATGTATTGATCTCTAATCAGATGTATTGATGTCTATGACACAATGCACACTACTGACTAAAGATTAATAAAGCAGCACGGAGTAAAGTGTGCAAGAAAAAAATACAAAGTACACCTGACCTCCATAGCTTGTGTCTATACTCCGTACATACTCATATACATGCACATGGGAGTACCATACTCTGTACATACTCATATACATGCACACGGGAGTACCATACTCTGTACATACTCATATACATGCACATGGGAGTACCATACTCTGTACATACTCATATACATGCACACGGGAGTACCATACTCTGTACATACTCATACATGCACACGGGAGTACCATACTCTGTACATACTCATATACATGCACATGGGAGTACCATACTCCGTACATACTCATATACATGCACATGGGAGTACCATACTCCGTACATACTCATATACATGCACATGGGAGTACCATACTCCGTACATACTCATATACATGCACACGGGAGTACCATACTCTGTACATACTCATACATGCACACGGGAATACCATACTCCGTACATACTCATACATGCACACGGGAGTACCATACTCCGTACATACTCATACATGCACACGGGAATACAAGTGTATAGCCATACACAGCCTCAGAGCCTCAATCATTATTTGTCCTATCGCCAGCCACCTACAATGTCCTCCTCCCTGCTTCCAATAGGAAATGGGCTTATTAGTGACTGACAGTTGTCTGCACCAATGAGAAGCAGAGGTCCCAGCTAAGCTACAACAGTATGCAGGCAGGAGGACATCAGACTGGAAGGGGAAAGAAGGACAGCTGAGGGTGTGAGAGGCACAGAGTGAGTACAATGAGTACAGTGAGTGCAGTGAGTGCAGTGAGTATAGTGAGTGCAGTGAGTATAGTGAGTGCAGTGAGTATAGTGAGTGCAGTGAGTGCAGTGAGTATAGTGAGTGCAGTGAGTACAATGAGTGCAGTGAGTGCAGTGAGTACAATGAGTATAGTGAGTGCAGTGAGTACAATGAGTATAGTGAGTGCAGTGAGTATAGTGAGTGCAGTGAGTACAATGAGTATAGTGAGTGCAGTGAGTGCAGTGAGTATAGTGAGTACAGCGAGTGCAGTGAGTATAGTGAGTGCAGTGAGTATAGTGAGTGCAGTGAGTATAGTGAGTGCAGTGAGTACAATGAGTACAGTGAGTACAATGAGTGCAGTGAGTATAGTGAGTATAGTGAGTACAGCGAGTGCAGTGAGTATAGTGAGTGCAGTGAGTACAATGAGTGCAGTGAGTACAATGAGTGCAGTGAGTACAATGAGTGCAGTGAGTATAGTGAGTGCAGTGAGTACAATGAGTATAGTGAGTGCAGTGAGTACAGTGAGTATAGTGAGTGCAGTGAGTACAGTGAGTGCAGTGAGTACAATGAGTGCAGTGAGTGCAGTGAGTACAATGAGTGCAGTGAGTATAGTGAGTGCAGTGAGTACAATGAGTATAGTGAGTGCAGTGAGTATAGTGAGTGCAGTGAGTACAATGAGTACAGTGAGTATAGTGAGTGCAGTGAGTATAGTGAGTGCAGTGAGTATAGTGAGTGCAGTGAGTATAGTGAGTGCAATGAGTGCAGTGAGTATAGTGAGTGCAGTGAGTACAATGAGTATAGTGAGTGCAGTGAGTATAGTGAGTGCAGTGAGTACAATGAGTACAGTGAGTATAGTGAGTGCAGTGAGTATAGTGAGTGCAGTGAGTATAGTGAGTGCAGTGAGTGCAGTGAGTACAATGAGTGCAGTGAGTATAGTGAGTATAGTGAGTGCAGTGAGTACAATGAGTATAGTGAGTGCAGTGAGTACAATGAGTACAGTGAGTATAGTGAGTGCAGTGAGTATAGTGAGTATAGTGAGTGCAGTGAGTATAGTGAGTGCAGTGAGTATAGTGAGTGCAGTGAGTGCAGTGAGTACAGTGAGTGCAGTGAGTATAGTGAGTGCAGTGAGTCCAGTGGGAAATGTGGGGAATTGGACTTGAAGGATGGACAGATCTGAGCAGTGTGAGCTGCAGAGGGGAAGCGCGGGGGGAGTCCATGTGCTGTAATATGCCACGCCTCCTCGGTGTTCAGTGTCTGCTTCTCCAGAGGGCTGCGTGTGATCAGGAAGGTGGGGGCTGGGGGCTGCGTGTGATCAGGAAGGTGGGGGCTGCGTGTGATCAGGAAGGTGGGGGCTGGGGGCTGCGTGTGATCAGGAAGGTGGGGGCTGCGTGTGATCAGGAAGGTGGGGGCTGCGTGTGATCAGGAAGGTGGGGGCTGCGTGTGATCAGGAAGGTGGGGGCTGCGTGTGATCAGGAAGGTGGGGGCTGTGTGATCTGGAGAGAGGCGCAGTGGGGGAAAAGCTGGGTTCTGTTCAATGTGTGTTTCCATATCTGTGTCCTCTGCAGTTGGGGGGGGGGTGCAGCAACCTCAGTCGGGGGGGGGGGGGTGCAGCAACCTCAGTCGGGGGGGGGGGGGGTGCAGCAACCTCAGTCGGGGGGGGGGGGGGGGGGGGTGCAGCAATCTCAGTGTTTCCTCCCTCATGCCCCCGTTTGGTAGATTTGTTTCCTCCTTTTACTGTCACTAAGAGTAGAAGAATCTACAACAGGAGTGAAGGTGACGCTGGGATTGGTGACGTCATTCTGGTGACATTCATGGACTCCCTTCACTCAGTGTTGGCTATGAGCCAGAAATGAACCTGTTTGGGACGCCCCCCCCCCCCCCCCGGCACATCTACGGGAACAGGGCGGCACATGGGGGCTAAATCCTGTAGCTGTACATCGAGGGTGCAGGCGGGCAGGGGAGGTGCTCATGCGCTCCCCCAGTGCCACTGTCTCATCACACAGCGCAGGTATCCGGGGGGGCTCGATTGCCACCAGCTACCCGACAATCTTCAGTATGAGAGGAGAACGGCGAGTCGCCGATGTCAGCAATGCAGCTCGCGGTCCTCTCAGTAAGGAGCGGAATGATCCCCACCTCCCTGTCATCGGGAGACAGATCACTGCGCTCCATTGGACAGCCCCGCTCCCCTCACAGTTAGAACACGCCCACGGAACACACTTAACCCCTCCCAGTGACACCAATACAGCCCCTTCCCTCCCAGTGACACCAATGGAGCCCCTTCCCTCTCAGTGACACCAATACAGCCCCTTCCCTCTCAGTGACACCAATGGAGCCCCTTCCCTCCCAGTGACACCAATACAGCCCCTTCCCTCCCAGTGACACCAATACAGCCCCTTCCCTCTCAGTGACACCAATGGAGCCCCTTCCCTCTCAGTGACACCAATACAGCCCCTTCCCTCCCAGTGACACCAATACAGCCCCTTCCCTCTCAGTGACACCAATACAGCCCCTTCCCTCCCAGTGACACCAATACAGCCCCTTCCCTCCCAGTGACACCAATACAGCCCCTTCCCTCCCAGTGACACCAATACAGCCCCTTCCCTCTCAGTGACACCAATGGAGCCCTTTCCCTCTCAGTGACACCAATACAGCCCCTTCCCTCCCAGTGACACCAATGCAGCCCCTTCCCTCTCAGTGACACCAATGGAGCCCCTTCCCTCTCAGTGACACCAATACAGCCCCTTCCCTCCCAGTGACACCAATACAGAAAAAGTGCTTTTTTTTTAGCACTGATCTCTGTATTGGTGTCACTGGTTCCCAAGTGTGCGATGTGCCCACCCCAGTGTCGCAGTACTGCTAAAAATTGCTGATCGCCACCATTACTAGTAGAAATCAGAAATCCCATAAATCTTTCCCGATGTCGGTAGACACTATAACTTTTGCCCAAACCGATCGATATATGTGTGTTGGGATTTTTTTTACTAAAAACATGAAGCAGAATACATATCGGCCAAAACTGATGAAGAAAATTGACTTTTTGTACATTTTTTTATGTATTATAACAGAAAGTAAAACGTATTTATATTTCTTTCAAAATTGTCGCTGTTTTTGTTTATAGCGTAAAAAGTAAAAACCGCACAGGGGATCAAATACCACCAAAAGAAAGCTCTATTTGTGGGAAAAAAGGACATCGATTCTGTTTGGGTGTCACATGACCGCGCAATTGTCACTTAAAGTAACGCAGCGCCGTATCACCAAAAATGGCCGGTCAGGATGGGGGGGGGGGATCCTTCTGGGGCTAAAGGGGTTAATAGGAAATCTCTTGAGTTGGACGGGAAACTAACGGGGTCTAATAACTGCCCTTTATCACAAATAAATGGTTTTTGCCTTCAGATTTTCTCACATTAATTATATTTTGTACTTAATTGTAACTTAAATACTGAAATTGTCCAAATGGCAGAAAAACGTGTCTGTGTCAGTAAATTTATTTTGGTAGGTTGGCAACCCTGTAGATGGAGTGTGGACAATGATCATCTGGGGCCTGGGGGGCACTGATCATCTGGGGCCTGGGGGGCACTGATCATCTGGGGCCTGGGGGGCACTGATCATCTGGGGCCTGGGGGACACTGATCATCTGGGGCCTGGGGGGCACTGATCATCTGGGGCCTGGGGGGCACTGATCATCTGGGGCCTGGGGGGCACTGATCATCTGGGGCCTGGGGGGCACTGATCATCTGGGGCCTGGGGGACACTGATCATCTGGGGCCTGGGGGGCACTGATCATCTGGGGCCTGGGGGGCACTGATCATCTGGGGCCTGGGGGGCACTGATCATCTGGGGCCTGGGGGGCACTGATCATCTGGGGCCTGGGGGGCACTGATCATCTGGGGCCTGGGGGGCACTGATCATCTGGGGCCTGGGGGGCACTGATCACCTGGGGCCTGGGGGGCACTGATCATCTGGGGCCTGGGGGACACTGATCATCTGGGGCCTGGGGGGCACTGATCATCTGGGGCCTGAGGGGCACTGATCATCTGGGGCCTGGGGGACACTGATCATCTGGGGCCTGGGGGGCACTGATCATCTGGTGCCTGGGGGACACTGATCATCTGGGGCCTGGGGGGCACTGATCATCTGGGGCCTGGGGGGCACTGATCATCTGGGGCCTGGGGGGCACTGATCATCTGGGGCCTGGGGGGCACTGATCACCTGGGGCCTGGGGGGCACTGATCACCTGGGGCCTGGGGGGCACTGATCACCTGGGGCCTGGGGGGCACTGATCACCTGGGGCCTGGGGGGCACTGATCACCTGGGGCCTGGGGGGCACTGATCACCTGGGGCCTGGGGGGCACTGATCATCTGGGGCCTGGGGGGCACTGATCATCTGGGGCCTGGGGGGCACTGATCATCTGGGGCCTGGGGGGCACTGATCATCTGGGGCCTGGGGGACACTGATCATCTGGGGCCTGGGGGGCACTGATCATCTGGGGCCTGGGGGGCACTGATCATCTGGGGCCTGGGGGGCACTGATCATCTCTGTGTCACCTAAGGCCAGTCACTTCACGAGGTGTATATGGAAGGGTTACAACCACTTTAATTGTATGAAAAGATATATTTAAATAGACCGTCATGGAGAACTCCGGACATTTGTCAGCTTTTAAATCAATCATCAACGTTTGTTATTATGGCTGTTGCTTCTAACAGTTTGTGTAAGTAATATGTAACTTCTCTACAAGGGCAATAAACAGCTCTGTATGTACCCTGCTCCCCCCACAATGCTCCCCCCACAATGCTCCCCCCACAATGCTCATGTCATGGCCTTTCCTTTTTAGTTTTTTCTTCTTCACACAGAAAACTGCATACATTGTTTCCGCTCGGACCAAATCCTGCTCGGACCAAGTCCTGCTCGGGCCAAATCCTACTCGGGCCAAATCCTGCTTGGGCCCAATCCGCACATGATAGCAGTCTCGTGGGATGAACGTGGCGCAGAAGATGTTTTCATTCTCTTGCAGAAAAAGGTGCACAAACCTCACGTCTCTGTACACGGTGTGAACGAGGACTAAATGTTTCCAAAAGCGAGTTGTTATGTAACAAAGTTTTAAAGAATAATGTTATTTCTTATAACACTGTTCAACAAATTTTTATTTTTTGCCAGTTTTGGAAACAAAAGGATCCATTTCTTAATGAATTTCACATTCTGAGTTCAAATATAACAATGAAATGTGTCAATTGGCTCTAGTTTTTCTGTAAACGGAAAGTTTTCTACTATAGGCGTAATGACTACATAATGCACAATAATTATATAGATAGATGTCTTTCCACAAATATAAAGCAAGTGATATGACTACATAACAGCCTAAATGGCATAATATATTGCATAGGATTACCAAGAAAAATTATAGCCATAAGCTAAGTTGAATCATTTTAATACTTAGGATTCTCACTAGTTTTGTCTTCAGTTTGTGTCGGTTTTGCTTCTCTTGGCTTTTCTCTTGTATTCGAGGAAAGGGCTATCTCTTACAACTGCACGTGACTACACGCTTCAGGTTCTTCCTCACTTGACTCAACCACGAAGGATTCTGGTGCTTTAGGAATTGGTAGCCCCTCTCCATGAGGAACTGGACGTATTGCCGATGGAATATTTGGATAGTGCACAGATAACTTTTTCTTCTTATTTAGCCCTTTTACAATTGGAGGCACCATACAAAAGTAACAATTACTAACATGATCTGTTGGCTCTCTCCAAATCATTGGCACAGCGAAAGGCATAGGTGCCTTTTTTCCATTCAACCATTGCTCCAGTGCCGTCCCACAAGAATTGCAGCATATATGTGGTGCCCAGCTCTTGTCCTGGTCTCCTATCTTGCAGCCAAAATACAAGTTGTAGGCTTTCTTAATCATTCCTGTTATCCTCCTTTTTTGTGAGATAAAAGTTATTTCACCGCAGATATAGCAGAAATGATCTGCTTTATTCACACAAGTTCGAGGCATTACTGAGTAGCCTATAGAAGCAGAAAACCAAATGTAAAGACGAACTCCAATCAGCTACAGATACTGCAGCTTTTATGCAGTGAAGTGATGCAATTAAAGGCTAATATTGCATCATCTCAGTATACAGGACATTTTCTATTGGTCACCAGTATCAATTGCGCAATATGCAGCTGAAGTTGCATCATCATTTTGAATGGCTTACGTCATTAGATGGGTGAATATATCATGGAAACTAGAGCCAATCAACATTTTTTAGGGTCATTTTCGTTTTCAGCACCCCAAAATTATGTAAGATTAGCTAATTTTATTCCCAAAACTTTTTACCTGTTGAACAGTGTAACAGGAAGAAAAATAAAAAACAAATTGTATTTGCACTTTGGAAGAGTCATTTATAAGTACCTGTGAGGATGGAACCACTTGCCCCGCAGAAGCTTTTGCCCCTTCATGACCAGGTCATTTTTTTTTTTTCTATTCAGCACCATGCTACTTTAACTGACAATTGCGCGGACATGTAACGCTGTATCCAAATTAAATTTTATATAAAAAAATTTTTTTCCCTCCGAGCTTTATTTTGGGGGTATTTGATCTCCACTGGGGTTTTTAATAGATATAGATTTGTTACAAAACATCCAATAAAAAAAAATGGTATTTTGAAAAAAATGATGTATTCTGGTTAAAACAAAATCCCAATAAATGTATATGAATTGGTTTGTGTCTACATATGGAATTCACACAGCTACAGATTCTATACTGTAATGGTGGTGCAGCGACATAGTGTGAGGGTGATGGCGTGGTGGGCAATCTAGTGCTAACACACTGGCTGGGAGGGACACTGACATCAATAGTGACACTAATACAGTGATCAGACAATAATGTACACTGTATTAATGACACGGACTGGGGGAGGGGTTATCTGTGAAGTGTCATGTGTGTCATATGTGCTGCTGTTAGCAGGTTTAGTTGTCAGGGAGAAGGAACACGGACTCTGTTCTCAGCAGTGATCTGGCTATGTCTGTAGACATGATTTGAAAGAGCCGGTCAGCAGGTTTCAGCCACACTCATTGGCTGAAACCTGTTGATTGATGTGTACTGCTTCCAATGACAGCATGGGTAGGCAGGGGGTGCCAAGCCCAGAAACAGGCCCATGCCTTACAGTTAGATAGCCTGGCCTGCCTGCTTGTCTGCAGCACGGAGCACAGGCGACATGTTCATGGAAAATGGAAGATCGGATAAAACTGAAATAACACAAATAACGCTTTCTTGGTTATTTAAAGGCAATCGGTTTGCATGGATTTCACAAGTAAATGGGATTGCTGGGCGAGGAACCAGAACTCAGCATTCAGAGCTGCAGAAAATATCACTTTAGTTGGCCCAACATAAATAAATGTCATTTGGAATATATTACACAGTAAACTCAACGGAAATGATTTTGTTATTTTAAATGGCAAGTCTGAGTCTTCATACAAAGCTAAGAGTTCACCTAACACAGTGTTTCTCAACTCCAGTCCTCATGGACCCCCAACAGGTCATGTTTTCAGGATTTCCCTCACATGAAACAGCTGTGGTAATTACTAAGGCAGTGAAACTGATCAAATCACCTGTGCAAAATAATGGAAATCCTGAAAACATGACCTGTTGGGGGTCCATGAGGACTGGAGTTGAGAAACACTGATCTAACGTAACATTTCCCAGCACTGTTCACTATTATTAGTTGTGTGAACTAAAGTGTACGTTCACCTCAAACACTGAGCATCTGTAAGGAGGAGATACAATTCCTATTATAGTTTACTTGGTTTTTTTGAGGCAATCAGTTTCCATGCTTTATTAAGTAAGGTTTACTAATTGGATTTTACAGGAGATGACCAGAGACTGCGGACATAGTACAGGGGATGACCAGAGACTGCAGACATAGTACAGGAGATGACCAGAGACTGCAGACATAGTACAGGAGATGACCAGAGACTGCGGACACAGTACAGGAGATGACCAGAGACTGCAGACAGTACAGGGGATGACCAGAGACTGCAGACATAGTACAGGAGATGACCAGAGACTGCGGACAGTACAGGGGATGACCAGAGACTGCGGACACAGTACAGGAGATGACCAGAGACTGCAGACAGTACAGGGGATGACCAGAGACTGCAGACACAGTACAGGAGATGACCAGAGACTGCAGACACAGTACAGGAGATGACCAGAGACTGCGGACACAGTACAGGAGATGACCAGAGACTGCAGACAGTACAGGGGATGACCAGAGACTGCAGACATAGTACAGGAGATGACCAGAGACTGCGGACACAGTAGAGGAGATGACCAGAGACTGCGGACACAGTACAGGAGATGACCAGAGACTGCGGACACAGTACAGGAGATGACCAGAGACTGCAGACATAGTACAGGAGATGACCAGAGACTGCGGACACAGTACAGGAGATGACCAGAGACTGCAGACACAGTACAGGAGATGACCAGAGACTGCAGACAGTACAGGGGATGACCAGAGACTGCAGACACAGTACAGGAGATGACCAGAGACTGCGGACACAGTACAGGAGATGACCAGAGACTGCGGACACAGTACAGGAGATGACCAGAGACTGCAGACAGTACAGGGGATGACCAGAGACTGCAGACATAGTACAGGAGATGACCAGAGACTGCGGACACAGTACAGGAGATGACCAGAGACTGCAGACAGTACAGGGGATGACCAGAGACTGCAGACATAGTACAGGAGATGACCAGAGACTGCAGACAGTACAGGGGATGACCAGAGACTGCAGACACAGTACAGGAGATGACCAGAGACTGCAGACACAGTACAGGAGATGACCAGAGACTGCGGACACAGTACAGGAGATGACCAGAGACTGCGGACACAGTACAGGAGATGACCAGAGACTGCGGACACAGTACAGGAGATGACCAGAGACTGCAGACATAGTACAGGGGATGACCAGAGACTGCGGACACAGTACAGGAGATGACCAGAGACTGCAGACACAGTACAGGAGATGACCAGAGACTGCGGACACAGTACAGGAGATGACCAGAGACTGCAGACATAGTACAGGAGATGACCAGAGACTGCGGACACAGTACAGGAGATGACCAGAGACTGCGGACACAGTACAGGAGATGACCAGAGACTGCAGACAGTACAGGGGATGACCAGAGACTGCAGACACAGTACAGGAGATGACCAGAGACTGCGGACACAGTACAGGAGATGACCAGAGACTGCAGACACAGTACAGGAGATGACCAGAGACTGCGGACACAGTACAGGAGATGACCAGAGACTGCAGACAGTACAGGGGATGACCAGAGACTGCAGACATAGTACAGGAGATGACCAGAGACTGCGGACACAGTACAGGAGATGACCAGAGACTGCAGACAGTACAGGGGATGACCAGAGACTGCAGACACAGTACAGGAGATGACCAGAGACTGCGGACACGGTACAGGAGATGACCAGAGACTGCAGACAGTACAGGGGATGACCAGAGACTGCAGACACAGTACAGGAGATGACCAGAGACTGCGGACACAGTAGAGGAGATGACCAGAGACTGCGGACACAGTACAGGAGATGACCAGAGACTGCGGACACAGTACAGGAGATGACCAGAGACTGCGGACACAGTACAGGAGATGACCAGAGACTGCGGACACAGTACAGGAGATGACCAGAGACTGCGGACATAGTACAGGAGATGACCAGAGACTGCGGACACAGTACAGGAGATGACCAGAGACTGCGGACACAGTACAGGAGATGACCAGAGACTGCAGACAGTACAGGGGATGACCAGAGACTGCAGACACAGTACAGGAGATGACCAGAGACTGCGGACACAGTACAGGAGATGACCAGAGACTGCGGACACAGTACAGGAGATGACCAGAGACTGCAGACAGTACAGGGGATGACCAGAGACTGCAGACATAGTACAGGAGATGACCAGAGACTGCAGACAGTACAGGGGATGACCAGAGACTGCAGACATAGTACAGGAGATGACCAGAGACTGCGGACACAGTAGAGGAGATGACCAGAGACTGCGGACACAGTACAGGAGATGACCAGAGACTGCGGACACAGTACAGGAGATGACCAGAGACTGCAGACATAGTACAGGGGATGACCAGAGACTGCGGACACAGTACAGGAGATGACCAGAGACTGCAGACACAGTACAGGAGATGACCAGAGACTGCGGACACAGTACAGGAGATGACCAGAGACTGCAGACATAGTACAGGAGATGACCAGAGACTGCGGACACAGTACAGGAGATGACCAGAGACTGCGGACACAGTACAGGAGATGACCAGAGACTGCAGACAGTACAGGGGATGACCAGAGACTGCAGACATAGTACAGGAGATGACCAGAGACTGCGGACACGGTACAGGAGATGACCAGAGACTGCAGACAGTACAGGGGATGACCAGAGACTGCAGACATAGTACAGGAGATGACCAGAGACTGCGGACACAGTAGAGGAGATGACCAGAGACTGCGGACACAGTACAGGAGAGGACCAGAGACTGCGGACACAGTACAGGAGATGACCAGAGACTGCGGACACAGTACAGGAGATGACCAGAGACTGCAGACATAGTACAGGGGATGACCAGAGACTGCGGACACAGTACAGGAGATGACCAGAGACTGCGGACACAGTACAGGAGATGACCAGAGACTGCGGACACAGTACAGGAGATGACCAGAGACTGCAGACAGTACAGGGGATGACCAGAGACTGCAGACATAGTACAGGAGATGACCAGAGACTGCAGACATAGTACAGGAGATGACCAGAGACTGCAGACATAGTACAGGAGATGACCAGAGACTGCGGACACAGTACAGGAGATGACCAGAGACTGCGGACACAGTACAGGAGATGACCAGAGACTGCAGACAGTACAGGAGATGACCAGAGACTGCAGACAGTACAGGGGATGACCAGAGACTGCAGACATAGTACAGGAGATGACCAGAGACTGCAGACATAGTACAGGAGATGACCAGAGACTGCAGACATAGTACAGGAGATGACCAGAGACTGCAGACATAGTACAGGAGATGACCAGAGACTGCAGACATAGTACAGGAGATGACCAGAGACTGCAGACATAGTACAGGAGATGACCAGAGACTGCGGACACAGTACAGGAGATGACCAGAGACTGCAGACAGTACAGGGGATGACCAGAGACTGCAGACACAGTACAGGAGATGACCAGAGACTGCGGACACAGTACAGGAGATGACCAGAGACTGCGGACACAGTACAGGAGATGACCAGAGACTGCAGACAGTACAGGGGATGACCAGAGACTGCAGACACAGTACAGGAGATGACCAGAGACTGCGGACAGTACAGGGGATGACCAGAGACTGCAGACACAGTACAGGAGATGACCAGAGACTGCAGACAGTACAGGGGATGACCAGAGACTGCAGACACAGTACAGGAGATGACCAGAGACTGCGGACACAGTACAGGAGATGACCAGAGACTGCAGACACAGTACAGGAGATGACCAGAGACTGCGGACACAGTACAGGAGATGACCAGAGACTGCAGACAGTACAGGGGATGACCAGAGACTGCAGACATAGTACAGGAGATGACCAGAGACTGCGGACACAGTACAGGAGATGACCAGAGACTGCAGACAGTACAGGGGATGACCAGAGACTGCAGACACAGTACAGGAGATGACCAGAGACTGCGGACACAGTACAGGAGATGACCAGAGACTGCAGACAGTACAGGGGATGACCAGAGACTGCAGACATAGTACAGGAGATGACCAGAGACTGCAGACAGTACAGGGGATGACCAGAGACTGCAGACATAGTACAGGAGATGACCAGAGACTGCGGACACAGTAGAGGAGATGACCAGAGACTGCGGACACAGTACAGGAGATGACCAGAGACTGCGGACACAGTACAGGAGATGACCAGAGACTGCGGACACAGTACAAGAGATGACCAGAGACTGCGGACACAGTACAGGGGATGACCAGAGACTGCGGACACAGTACAGGAGATGACCAGAGACTGCAGACACAGTACAGGAGATGACCAGAGACTGCGGACACAGTACAGGAGATGACCAGAGACTGCAGACATAGTACAGGAGATGACCAGAGACTGCGGACACAGTACAGGAGATGACCAGAGACTGCGGACACAGTACAGGAGATGACCAGAGACTGCAGACACAGTACAGGAGATGACCAGAGACTGCAGACAGTACAGGGGATGACCAGAGACTGCAGACACAGTACAGGAGATGACCAGAGACTGCGGACACAGTACAGGAGATGACCAGAGACTGCAGACACAGTACAGGAGATGACCAGAGACTGCGGACACAGTACAGGAGATGACCAGAGACTGCAGACAGTACAGGGGATGACCAGAGACTGCAGACAGTACAGGAGATGACCAGAGACTGTGGACAGTACAGGGGATGACCAGAGACTGCAGACATAGTACAGGAGATGACCAGAGACTGCAGACAGTACAGGAGATGACCAGAGACTGCAGACACAGTACAGGAGATGACCAGAGACTGCAGACAGTACAGGAGATGACCAGAGACTGCAGACACAGTACAGGAAATGACCAGAGACTGCGGACACAGTACAGGAGATGACCAGAGACTGCAGACACAGTACAGGGGATGACCAGAGACTGCGGACAGTACAGGGGATGACCAGAGACTGCGGACAGTACAGGAGATGACCAGAGACTGCAGACAGTACAGGGGATGACCAGAGACTGCGGACACAGTACAGGGGATGACCAGAGACTGCGGACAGTACAGGGGATGACCAGAGACTGCGGACAGTACAGGAGATGACCAGAGACTGCGGACAGTACAGGGGATGACCAGAGACTGCAGACAGTACAGGGGATGACCAGAGACTGCAGACAGTACAGGGGATGACCAGAGACTGCAGACAGTACAGGGGATGACCAGAGACTGCAGACAGTACAGGAGATGACCAGAGACTGTGGACAGTACAGGGGATGACCAGAGACTGCGGACATAGTACAGGAGATGACCAGAGACTGCGGACACAGTACAGGAGATGACCAGAGACTGCGGACACAGTACAGGAGATGACCAGAGACTGCGGACACAGTACAGGAGATGACCAGAGACTGCGGACACAGTACAGGAGATGACCAGAGACTGCGGACACAGTACAGGAGATGACCAGAGACTGCAGACATAGTACAGGAGATGACCAGAGACTGCAGACACAGTACAGGAGATGACCAGAGACTGCAGACATAGTACAGGAGATGACCAGAGACTGCGGACACAGTACAGGAGATGACCAGAGACTGCGGACACAGTACAGGAGATGACCAGAGACTGCAGACATAGTACAGGAGATGACCAGAGACTGCAGACACAGTACAGGAGATGACCGGAGACTGCAGACACAGTACAGGAGATGACCGGAGACTGCGGACACAGTACAGGAGATGACCAGAGACTGCGGACACAGTACAGGAGATGACCAGAGACTGCGGACACAGTACAGGGATGACCAGAGACTGCGGACAGTACAGGGGATGACCAGAGACTGCGGACATAGTACAGGAGATGACCAGAGACTGCGGACACAGTACAGGAGATGACCAGAGACTGCGGACACAGTACAGGAGATGACCAGAGACTGCGGACACAGTACAGGAGATGACCAGAGACTGCGGACACAGTACAGGAGATGACCAGAGACTGCGGACACAGTACAGGGGATGACCAGAGACTGCAGACACAGTACAGGGATGACCAGAGACTGCAGACACAGTACAGGAGATGACCAGAGACTGCGGACACAGTACAGGGATGACCAGAGACTGCGGACATAGTACAGGGGATGACCAGAGACTGTGGACAGTACAGGAGATGACCAGAGACTGCGGACAGTACAGGGGATGACCAGAGACTGCAGACATAGTACAGGAGATGACCAGAGACTGCAGACATAGTACAGGAGACGACCAGAGACTGCGGACACAGTACAGGGGATGACCAGAGACTGCAGACATAGTACAGGAGATGACCAGAGACTGCGGACACAGTACAGGAGATGACCAGAGACTGCAGACATAGTACAGGAGATGACCAGAGACTGCGGACACAGTACAGGAGATGACCAGAGACTGCGGACACAGTACAGGAGATGACCAGAGACTGCGGACATAGTACAGGAGATGACCAGAGACTGCGGACATAGTACAGGGGATGACCAGAGACTGCGGACATAGTACAGGAGATGACCAGAGACTGCAGACACAGTACAGGAGACGACCAGAGACTGCGGACAGTACAGGAGACGACCTGAGACTGCGGACACAGTACAGGAGATGACCAGAGACTGCGGACATAGTACAGGAGATGACCAGAGACTGCGGACATAATACAGGAGATGACCAGAGACTGCGGACATAGTACAGGAGATGACCAGAGACTGCGGACACAGTACAGGAGATGACCAGAGACTGCGGACATAGTACAGGAGATGACCAGAGACTGCGGACACAGTACAGGAGATGACCAGAGACTGCGGACACAGTACAGGAGATGACCAGAGACTGCAGACGGTACAGGAGACGGTCAGAGTTTATAAACCGTGACATGTGGTCACCGGGAAGGAGTTTGTATTTGTGGACAGACACGGGGAGCACATCCCTTTGCATGCAGAAACGTGTCAGTCAGTGTATGGTGGGAGGAGCTTACACTGAACATGCCGCTCACCGTTTCCTGCTGAGTGATCGATGTCCTGGTCTTGTCCTTCACGTGTCTCATGATTTGGGGGGGCAGCCGGAGGAGGTGTTTTGTAGTTCTGCACGAGCCTGGAGCAGTTAAAAGTATTAAATCGTTCCTGTTGCCATTTGCTGTGCGGGGGGGGGGCGCCACGGGGACTATTTTCTCATTTTCGGGTTCGGTGGACTGACTGCAGTGCAGAGGCGCCTGGTGTCCCTTTTCCACATCAGTTGCTGCGGCGGAGTGATACAAATGTGGCCGGGAGTTTCCTTCATCATTAAGATCATTGTGGGGGAGGGGAGGAACTGCAGGATAGCACGGGGGAGTGGTGCAGCGGCTGTGCCTGTCCTGATCTCCGGGACACTGTCCACGACTGGCCACTAGCCGGACATCAGCCAAATATCAGGACTGTCCCGGGTAATCCGGGACCATCGGCAACTATGTCATCCTAACACCTTGTGGTGGAGGGGAGGAACTGCAGGATAGCACGGGGGAGTGGTGCAGCGGCTGTGGGGTCTTTGTGCTCCTGCCTGGATGGGTGTGATGAGTAGTGGGAGTGTGTAGCACTGCCTGCAGTACGACGTATTCCCCCCCCCTCCTGTGCACCTTCTACCCCATATATAGAATATATACAGACAGTGCGGTGCAAGTCTCCATGTGAAGGATACATCATACGGGGGGGGGGGGGGGGTCAGGACACCCCCAGACTTGTTATAGTAATATCTGTTGTATACATCATATGTGGGGGGCACCAGACGGGGGGCACCTCATCGCGGGAGGGGGGTCAGGACACCCCCAGACTTGTTATAGTAATATCTGTTGTATGTTGTATACATCATATGTGGGGGGCACCTCATCGGGGGGAGGGGGGTCAGGACACCCCCAGACTTGTTATAGTAATATCTGTTGTATGTTATATACATCATATGTGGGGGGCACCTCATCGGGGGAGGGGGGTCAGGACACCCCCAGACTTGTTATAGTAATATCTGTTGTATGTTATATACATCATATGTGGGGGGCACCTCATCGGGGGGAGGGGGGTCAGGACACCCCCAGACTTGTTATAGTAATATCTGTTGTATGTATCATATGTGGGGGGCACCTCATCGGGGGAGGGGGGTCAGGACACCCCCAGACTTGTTATAGTGTGATGGATTTGGTAAAATGCCTATTTCGTTTCCTATTGGATATATATATATACTTTTCTTTATACACATTTTATACATATTTACTTTTATACTTTAATACTATCTCTTTCTTCATATTTATAAATGTTTAGTATGAATATATATGTCAGGGCTCCCAGGTATGACCAGAGGTGTGTGACTGACGCAGGGAAACGCAGACCTCAGATATGTTATAAACAATATAATTTATTAAAGACTAACAATACAAACATAAACGCAGTGCAAACCAACCAACCACCCACAGATAACAGTACATACAAGCAAGCGTCGTCAGGCAGGCCGGGTCAATATCAATCGGGCAGGTAGGTACAGGGGGTCAGGCAGAGAATGGTCGGGGTCACAAGCCAGGGATGAAACAGGAGAAGTCAGCAGAGGTCCGGATCAGGCAGGGTCAGCAACGAATCAGACAGGAACAGGGATGCAGGAACAAGATACAGGGCCCAGGAGAAACACAACACCAAGGCAGAGACTGCAGGTCTGGCCATCCCTTAAATACACCTGCATGATCAGCTTCAGGTGTTTGGCTGGCTGCAGGGTTGAGTCTCTGATTGCCGGGAGCACCCGCTGGCCAGCCCTGGTACTGCAGCCCACAAGGCAGGTGGGTCCCACCATTACTGGCAAGTCCATTCCTGACAGTACCCCCCCCTCAAGGAGCGGCCTCAGGACGCTCCAAACAGTCCTAGCTGGGCAAAATGTTCCACCGCCCGGGTCTGGTAACTGGCGGGATATCAAAGACTGGCACATCGGGCAGGACTCCGGGCAGAGGCACATCGAGCTGGACCCCGGGCAGAGGCACATCGGGCAGGACTCCGGGCAGAGGCACACCGGGCAGAGGCACATCGAGCTGGACTCCGGGCAGAGGCACATCGGGCTGGACTCCGGGCAGAGGCACACCGGGCAGAGGCACATCGAGCTGGACTCCGGGCAGAGGCACATCGGGCAGGACTCCGGGCAGAGGCACATCGGGCAGGACTCCGGGCAGAGGCACATCGAGCTGGACACCAGATCACCAGGGGGAGCAGCAGGCACCGGGCCACCAGGCGGAGCAGGGGGCGCCGGGCCCCCGGGCGGAGCGACAGGCATCGGGCCCCCAGGCGGGGCGGCGGGCGCCGGGCCCCCAGGCGGAGCGGCGGGCACCGAGCCTCCAGGAGGGGTACCAGGCACCAGGCCCCCAGGCGGAGCGGCGGGCACCGGGCCCCCAGGAGGGGCGACAGGTAACAGGCCCCCAGGCGGGGCAACAGGCATCGGGCCCCCAGGAGGGGCGACGGGCATCGGGCCCCCAGGCGGGGTGATGGGCATCAGGCCCCCAGGTGGGGCAACGGGCATCGGGCCCCCAGGCGGGGCGACGGGCCCTGGGCCCCCAGGCGGAGCAGCGGGCATCGGGCCCCCAGGTGGGGTGACAGGCATGGGGCCCCCAGGTGGGGCGACAGGCACCGGGCCCCCAGGCGGGGCGACAGGCACCGGGCCCCCAGGAGGGGCGGCAGACACCGGGTCCCCAGGCGGAGCGGCGGGCACCGGGTCATCGGGCACGACAACGGGCATCGGGTCACCAGGCATCAGGTCATTTGGCTCGCCAGTGGGCACCGCGTCATCTGGCAAGGCAGTGGGCACCGAGTCACCAGGCACGACAGTGGGTCCTGAGTCAAATGGCATGACCGCGGGCACTGGGTCAGACATTGGATCGTCTGGCTGGACAGCGGGCATCGGGTCACCAGGCATCAGGTCATTTGGCTCGACAGCAGGCACCGCGTCATCTGGCAAGGCAATGGACACCAAGTCATCAGGCACGACAGTGGGCTCTGAGTCAATTGGCACGACAGCGGGCACCGGGTCATCAGGTACCGGATCGTCTGGCTCGACAGCAGGCACCGGGTCATCTGGCGCTGGATCGTCTGGCTCGACAGCGGGCATCGGGTCACCAGGCATGACAGTGGGCACCGGGTCATCAGGTACCGGATCGTCTGGCTCGACAGCGGGCACTGGGTCATCAGGCGTGATAGGATCATCAGGCTGGATCAGTTCATCAGGCTGGGTAGAAACATCAGGCTGGGTACAGGCATCAGGCTGAAGTGCGGGTGCCGAGGCACCAGGCTGAACCACGGAAGGTAGGTTCTCAGACGGCAGGCTCACCGGTTTGGATACTGGCAGGATGGTATTGGTTGGAAAGAATTTTCGCTTTTTTCTGGTTTTAACTACTGGAGCACTGCAAGTAAACGCAGGTCTGCAAACGAATGGAGCAACTGAGGACAGAGAAGAGCTGGAAGATGGAACAGAGGAGGGAGCAGTTGCTACAGAGGACTTCTTTACAGGGTTAAAGAAAGGATAGGTGCAGCGAGTGGGAGCAGAGGACTGATATGTGGCAGTTAGCAGAGTATACTGGGCCGTCACTGGGGGTGCTGTCAGGGATGCAGGAAGAATGCCTTGAGCGGAGGAATGACGTTGTAAGCTGACTGAGGCTGGGTGCAACAAGTCTGACCATGTCTGCAGTACGGGTTGAACAAAGCTGAGTTTACACAAAGCCTGTCTGGTCAATGACTGCACTGCGTTTATACAATCTCTTAGTGTCTGTGGTGAACATGTGGAATAACGCTCCAGAAAGTAATCCACATCATCCTCTAATAACCACACCAGGGACTCTACCTGGTCTGCACTAAATGGTGGCAAAAATTCATCCCTGCATTCGGGGGTACCAGATGAAACCAACTCTGCACAAACCTCAATCAATGGCTGCACCTCAGAGAACTCTGTGCCCTGATCTACTAGAACATGAGCGATCCGTATACATTCTAGCAGTTCATCCCGGGGATACTCCTTCAGAGTCTGATAAGCATACTCCCTGTCATCAAACACTAGCAGAGATAAATACTCAACCTCATCCAGATCCATCCTTCCCAGCAACAAACCAAGATGGCTTCCCTGTGCAGCCACTTCTGGTCAGGATTGGCCTTGGTGTAATGTCAGGGCTCCCGGGTGTGACCAGAGGTGTGTGACTGACGCAGGGAAACGCAGGCTTCAGATATGTGATAAACAATGTAATTTATTAACACTAACAATACAAACATAAACGCAGTGCAATACTAAACATAATACAGTGCAAACAAACCAAACCAACCACCCACAGATAACAGTACATACAATGCAAGCGTCGTCAGGCAGGCCGGGTCAATATCAATCAGGCAGGTAGGTACAGGGGGTCAGGCAGAGAGTAGTCAGGTCACGAGCCAGGGATGAAACAGGAGAAGTCAGCAGAGGTCCAGATCAGGCAGGGTCAGCAACGAATCAGACAGACAGGAACAGGAATGCAGGTAACAAGATACAGGGCCCAGGAAAAACACACACCAAGGCACAGACTGCAGGTCTGGCCATCCCTTAAATACACCTGCATGATCAACCTCAGGTGTTTGGCTGACTGCAGGGTTGAGTCTCTGATTGCCGGGAGCACCCGCTGGCCAGCCCTGGTACTGCAGCCCACAAGGCAGGTGGGTCCCACCATTACTGGCAGGTCCATTCCTGACAATATATGTTGTGTGAATATTTTCTGCCTGCTGGGCTTTGTTGTACTTCAAGAAATCCTTGCTTAAGAAATGTTTGCTCACACGCACCGACCCCCTTCCATCCCCCCCCCCCCTCCCATCGTGTGATTTGGAAGACAAAAGGAATGTTTTTCTTCTCTATAAGATAAGATGGAAGAAGATCACACCTATACCATGACGGAGATTGTTTTCGTGTGGAAATGACCAATCAAAGACTAATATAATGCTTATGCTGTTGTCACATGACTCTGATGATGTTGTCACATGACTCTGATGCTGTTGTCACATGACTCTGATGCTGTCCTCACATGACTCTGACGCTGTCCTCACATGACTCTGACGCTGTCCTCACATGACTCTGATGCTGTCCTCACATGACTCTGACGCTGTCCTCACATGACTCTGACGCTGTCGTCACATGACTCTGATGCTGTCCTCACATGACTCTGATGCTGTCCTCACATGACTCTGATGCTGTCCTCACATGACTCTGACGCTGTCCTCACATGACTCTGACGCTGTCCTCACATGACTCTGATGCTGTCCTCACATGACTCTGACGCTGTCCTCACATGACTCTGACGCTGTCCTCACATGACTCTTGCATCATTCTGCATATATAAGCTCACTTTCTCATTATAATAAACTAGAAGTGTTCATAGACTGAACTTGTGTGTCAGCGTGAGTCCCTTCCAATGTGCGCACATTCCAAAGCTAGAATGATAAATTAGGACAGGAACAGATAAGCACTGGACGATTTCAGTCCGTGACTAAATCAGCTGATGCCGAAACCCGGGAACTCTGGGTCATGAACCCACGGCCAGCCAACCAGAAAGGGCGTTAGGTGTCAGCCGCAACAGACGGGACAAGAGCTTGATCACCTCTCGGAGCATGGTGAGATATATTTTGCTATCTTACCAGTGCTTATCCTGTCTTTGGTGTTGATTCATTCCTGTGCCTGGAGCGGCTGCTAAAGGTCACTAAAGGGGGGTAACATTGCTTGCCCGGAGTTTATTTCACCCTTACCTGCATGTGCTTATCTGTTACCTGGTTTTATGTTTTTTTTGTGTTTGTTTTTATGTATCAGTCTTGAGGTGGAAGAGGAGTGGACCTACTGAGGGTTTTGACACATAATTTCTCTTGGGTGTGTGGTAACCTTGTGTGTTGACCACAAGAGAGGAGGTGTCGAGTTACGTGTCACGGTAGTGTGGCAGCGGGGTGCCTTAGCCATGTTTAGGGCTAGGAAGAGTTACTCAGTGATCTGTACTCATAGCCCACCAAGATAGACTGCTATGTTATGTCCTAAATGTGTGTCTGTAAGTTAATGTTTGCCGTTCATAACAGAAGGTTGGGGTTTGTTAAGGGTTAAGGAAAGTCTGGACAGCACCCTGTGAAGTGTCTTGGATTTCTGTTAGGAAGGACAGAGAAGGGGGGAGGAGATGGGTCAGACGCTGATAAGACCCCTAGAAAGGAATGTTAGCACATGACCTGGTTGTACAGAGAGAAGAGGAAAAGTATGTGGAATTAAAGATAAGGAGGTTTAAAAAAAAAAAAAAAAAGAGAAGAGAAGAAAGATGTCTTAGTTGACAAAAATGTGCTGAAGACAGCAAGAAGTTTGGTATAAAGTAGCCAAAGTTATCCACAAAGAGCAGTGGACAGAACAGGTATTGCTACAGGAAAAAAAAAAAAAACAGTTTGTGTGTTAAATATTGAAAAGGATTACTGGCATGTCATATTGTGAAGAGGAGAGAAGGAAGTGAAGCAGTTAAAAAGTTATCTAAAGTAGCGAAAGTCTGTAAGCTGAAGGTCAGGATTGGCGTAAATCATTGTAGGAACAGAGAGGAATGTTATGTGATAAAGGTTTGCTGAACGTGACAGAAGCTTGAGAAAAAAAAACAAAACTGCAAAAGCGTTGCATAAAGAAGGATGGTTGGAAGAAATTCAAGAAAATGGCGATTGTATAATGTATGGGTATCATAAAATTGAAAATGGAAGTGTGCTAAAACCACCGCCCTATGATGATAGAATTCAGAACAAAGGAGGCCAGGAACAGCCCTGCCCAGTACACCTCCCACTAGCAGCCATCTTGCTGCACCTGCATTGTCAGTTCCTGCCCTGCCCAGTGCACTTCCTGACGGCAGCCATCTTGCTGCTCCTGTATTGTCACTTCCTGCCCAGCCCAGTACACTTCCTGGAGGTGGCCATATTGGTACACCAAATTAGACAACTGGAAGGCCAACGCCTCGAGTGAGCCGCCTCTACCCAGTGTGTGCGGTCTTACAAGTCAATGGTACATTCTATGTAGCACCGGATGTGCTGAGCAGAATCCCAAGTTGTCTATGGTCCACAGGACCCGAAGATATTGGACGTTTAAAAGGTACCCCCAATTATGGTGGAACTGAAATCTGGAGCTCCCCTACCCAGGAAACCACAGTACCCACTGAAACCAGCGCAATCCGAGGCCATTTCAAAGCAGATCAAGTCCCTTGTGGCAAATGTGGCAAATGGTGCACTCGTACCTTGTACCTCTCCATGTAAAACACTTTTGTTCCCGATAAGAAAAGAAGACACCCAAAGGAGAACCAGAGAAATACAGGACCTCCGAGCAGTGAATGAAGCCACTGTCTTAGAGACACCTATTGCCCCAAATCCCCACACTTTACTCATAGGGGTACCTCCAACAGCAAAGTATTTCACCGTGGTGGACCTGGCAAATGCATTCTCCAGCGTTCCCTTGTATCCTTCCTGTAGATACTTTTTCGTTTTTACCCATGAGGGGCAGCAATACACCTGGGCAGTTATGCCACAAGGGGCGCAAAATTTTCTGAGCCAGTTCGCCAAAGCCATGACCACCATACTGGACACGTGGCAAAAGGAACATTCGGCAGTGGTCCTTCTTCAATATGTGGATGACTTTCTCCTCTGTGCTGATGACCTGCCCACGGCTGAAGAAGCCTCAGAGAGTTTACTATGTTACTTGGCACACCAAGGTCCATTATAATGTCTCCATGGAATGTCTCCTATATAATGTCTCCATGGATGTCTCTCCTATAATGTCTCCATGGAATGTCTCCTATATAATGTCTCCATGGATGTCTCCTATATAATGTCTCCATGGATGTCTCTCCTATAATGTCTCCATGGATGTCTCTCCTATAATGTCTCCATGGATGTCTCTCCTATAATGTCTCCATGGATGTCTCTCCTATAATGTCTCCATGGAATGTCTCCTATATAATGTCTCCATGGATGTCTCCTATAATGTCTCCATGGATGTCTCCTATAATGTCTCCATGGAATGTCTCCTATATAATGTCTCCATGGATGTCTCCTATAATGTCTCCATGGATGTCTCCTATAATGTCTCCATGGAATGTCTCCTATATAATGTCTCCATGGATGTCTCCTATAATGTCTCCATGGAATGTCTCCTATATAATGTCTCCATGGATGTCTCTCCTATAATGTCTCCACGGATGTCTCTGGTATAATGTCTCCATGGATGTCTCTCCTATAATGTCTCCATGGATGTCTCTCCTATAATGTCTCCATGGATGTCTCTCCTATAATGTCTCCATGGATGTCTCTCCTATAATGTCTCCATGGAATGTCTCCTATATAATGTCTCCATGGATGTCTCCTATAATGTCTCCATGGATGTCTCCTATAATGTCTCCATGGAATGTCTCCTATATAATGTCTCCATGGATGTCTCCTATAATGTCTCCATGGAATGTCTCCTATATAATGTCTCCATGGATGTCTCCTATAATGTCTCCATGGAATGTCTCCTATATAATGTCTCCATGGATGTCTCTCGTATAATGTCTCCACGGATGTCTCTGGTATAATGTCTCCATGGATGTCTCTGGTATAATGTCTCCATGGATGTCTCTGGTATAATGTCTCCATGGATGTCGATCATACAATACATTCCCTTAGTGCCCTCTGTGAGGCCTGGTCTGTGCCATTGAGATGTTGGGTCTTTGTGTGCTGAAGATGTGGCCGGTTGGAGAAACACTTTCCCTTGTGATGTAAGGAGAGGACTCCTGGTATCCATGTACCTCATGGCTGTAACAGTCATACATGTATAATATTTGTGGTACTCCCTGACCCCTGAGGAAGAATATAAAAAAGATTTGAAACGCGTTGTGTTACCCAGTGATTGGACTTTTATTATTACAAAGACAGTGATGACATGACATACGTCTGACCTGGTCTGGAATGGGTGACCACGGATATGAATGTCTATATGGACTGGGAGTTTGTCCTGTAGTACCCACCATGGTTTTATTGTTCCCTCTAGTCAGTTTTATATATCTTCATAATAAACCGAAGAGATTTTATACTATTTTGTTGCCTTCAAAGTCCCAACAGAAGTTTTTTGGTATAAATTAATAAGGATTATAGGGATGGTAGCAGACACCAGAAACTCGTTCTTCATTTTGAACAGTTCCTGCCTCAGGGTGACAACTCTGATCCTCTCCAGATACAGCCCAGTGATAGTTATGTTGTGATGGCCACCCAGATGCCCAGGGAAGAACGACTTCCCCACCTCCGTGCTTGTACAAATGAAGATGTCTGTTTTTTTCTGAGACGTACCAGTTTTTGAATACGACTCTAAGCCTGGCCTCAGGTTCTGTGCCGTAATAAAAGGATAACTCGTGGTCGTCATTGGATTTCAACTGCCTGATTTCTAAAGTGTCAGAATTATCAATGTAGATCAGGTCGTCTTTTCCATCCATGGCAAAGTTATTTATCATTTTTGTGCCGGTGGCACCTATGAGGTTATACACATCTTTTCCTTCTCCTCCGTGAAGAACGTCGTATCCTCGCATTGGTTGGAGAAGATCGTTGCCTCCTGCACCATAGAGGTAATTGTTGTCATTGTCTCCTATAAGAATGTCATTATAGCTGGAGCCCAGTATATTCTCCATGCCAAAGTAGAGGTCTCCTTCAGCGTCTGCACCTGAGCCCAACCCAAGATGCAAACTGACAAACACACCGGATTCACTGCTGATGTTCCCTAAGAACAATAAGGTATCTGATCCCGTTCCTCCATACACTGTATCAGCTCCTGGACCTGGATAGAAAAGGTCATTCCCTGCTTCACCCAGGATGAGGTCATCTCCTTCACCACCATGGATCTGGTCATCTCCAGGTCCACCTGAAAGGTAGTCTTTCCCCCCCGACCCTTGAAGGACATCACTCCCATCTTCACCATAGAGTACATCTGTATTTTTACCCCCTAGAATTGTGTTATTCAAAGCATTGCCATCAATGAAGTTTCTTTCCTGGAGAGATCCGTACACCGTTGTCAAGGAATGAAGAATTCCTGCTGAGAGATTGACATGCAACTCTTCATTGAGAAGCCTGTAGTCTGTAAATAAAGGCTGAATCTCAAATTTCTCCTCTGAAAAGGTGAACCACACATCATTGGTCTGCACTATCAAATGTCTGTAATCTTCACTTATGCCAAAGTGAAGAAGGTGACATTCCCATTTGGCAACTGACGGGGCAGTTATCACCATGTGCTTAATGGCTGGAACAGTAGTGTCTTGTATTACATACTGGATGTCTTTAAAGTTGACGTCAAGAACAAGATAATCCACTCTCTGGTCAGTTGCGTAATTGTTGATCTCATAAATGCCTTTGTAATTTTGTCTTAGTTGGTAGGTGTCTCTGCCATTGTCTCCACTCATTGATGCTCCATTTGTCCCTGGGTCAATGTAGTTGTCTTTATCATTCCCAGATATAGCAATGTATCTAGGAGGCCCAATTATCTTGGTCGCCCCTTCATATATGCCAGAACTGGTGACTAGAACGTCCATAGGCAATGTATCCCTGGAGTTATCTACGGCATATATAACGGGTTGGGTTCCACTGGGAATGCTGAAGACTACTCCATCCTCTGTCCGCATCTGTAAATGTCTGGATCGTTCTGATACGAACCAATTCTCTAACAGAATTTTACAATTTTCACTACTAATCTCAAGACTAGAAGATGCAATTCTTAAGGTACACCTTTGTACATAATGTTGGGGGGTTTGGAATCTCAGTTTGCTGTATTTCTCCTTAATATAAAGAACATCCATCTGCCCATCCTCTGCATAATTATCAATGTAGATGGGATCTGGGCCACACCCAATGATATACGTATCACTGCCCTCTCCTCCAATTAAATGGCCTCCACCTTGTCCTTTCTGAATGAAGTTTGCTCTACTGTTTCCTTGAATGAAATCAAAGTATAAGGAGCCAATCACAGTCATTATATGCTCATTTCCTGGAAAGGAATTTAGGTTCATATTTACTCCTTCTTTGGAGTCACTATAGTCTATCATCAGTAGGATGATTTCTGGCTCTGCCGTTGTATTGGAAACCTGAAACACTACAAAATCTTTGGTTTTGAATATGATGTGCTGCCATTGCCATCCTCTCTTCCAATCCTTGATGATGACACAGCCCTTCCCATTGGAGTCCCATATCTTCAGAGAATATGGGGGCACTAAAGTCACTTTTAGACTGGCAAGCTCTATAGGCAGCTCCACTATGTCCATCTGGTCATCATTGGCATAATTATCAATGGTCTCACAGCTCCCCTTTTCTTGTATAATGTACATGTCTTTTCCTTCTCGACCAGCAATAGTATTTACACCACCTCGCCCCTGAATCACGTTATTCAGCTGGTTCCCATTTATGACTTCACCAAAGTCTGTCCCGATGACAGTAACTACTGTCTTCCAATCCGAGCTTTGCAGGTCAATGTTCCTGGAAGAATCTTGACTTGAAAAATCCAAAGTCACGGCCTGTAAATCAACATTTCCACTCAGCTGGACTTGTCCAACATCAAATAAAATCCCATCTGAACTTTTAAAGCTCATATGTTGGTATTCTTCTCCAAGAAACCATTTTTTAATCCATACTTCATGAAGATTGTTGTAGAAAAGCTTGAGATCGTTGTCTATTTTTCTGGCACTTATTAGCTGAAATGTAATGTTGAAAACTAAAAAGTCCATAATTTTGTCGGTTGCTTGATTACAAATCTCAGTTTTTCCTCCATCAAGGGGAATGTAGTAAACGTCTTGACCATTCCCACCATGGACAAAGCTCATCTGTGGCCCTAAAAAGAATATATCATTGCCATCTCTCCCATAAAGCTCATAGTGATATTTATCAAGAGTGTAAGAAAGGCCTTCAATGACATTTTGTTGCACAGCAAAGAAGCGGTTGGGTTTGGCATTGCCTATGTAGGTGCCATATAATGATTTGTCATCTAGAGTCATAGAGGAAATGACCTCCTCTTTTTTTAGAGGAATGAGCCAAAAAGCGGTTGCAGTTTTCTGTTGCATTTCAATTTTTACAGCTTCCCCGATTCCCAAAACTAGATCATCAGTTTCACAATCATTCTCAAACGGGATCTCATTTTCAGTTCTTTTTGAAGTAGCCGGATCCGTCAGGGTGACAATCACTGAATTGTGGTCGGTTAGCTCAACTCTTAGGTTTCCACCATAGGCTGACTCTTCCCCTTGGGTAAAGTCTATCCTTTTGTGGCATACACCCCCATCCTTTTCATCAAAGATCTTGAAGTAGTTTTCAGCATTTTGTAGCTTGTGCACAGTGTCCATGCTCTTCCTATTCTCCTCTTCTAAGCTGTGAACGTTAGCAATCCATCCAAATACATTTACTTGTTTCAGTACGTCCAGAAAACCGTTGGCTACGTCTCTTATGGCTAGACCAACCCCTTTGATAACAGCCACAAATTTGTCCCATCCACTGGCATCTGGAGGTAAAGCATTAAGCTCGTGCCTAATCTCATTGTAGAGCGGATCAATAGCGAGACGTATTATAGTTAAAGCTACGGTTACTGGAAGCATTTCCGGACCAGCCAAGGTTGAGATAAATATAGTTTCATCAAGCATTGCATCCACTATTCCTATTGGACTGTCTTCCTTCAGATCCTCATATATATTAAAGACAGTAAAAGCTGCTGAGAGGACGGGGACTTCCCTAGCAGCACTACTAAGTTTAGACATACCACTTGTGAACTCTGCGGCTGCAGATTCCTCTAGACTTGTAGAGATCTTGGCTATTGATTTTTGAGCAACGTTGCCAACAAAATCATTGACTGCTGCATTAAGACCGACCAGTTCGGTTACTCCATGCACACCCTGCGCTAACATGACGCCTCCTTCCCATTTCCGTCCCTCAGCAAACATCTGGTTTACGGCTTGAAAACCCATCAAAGTCCCATAGATTCCCAAGCCGTGGTTGATTTTACTGGAAACCGAATGGCTTTCCCCAAAATATGAATTGAGTACATCTTCTGATTTGAAAGTGTCCTCCATGCCAGGTAATAAAATCTCCTTGGTTTCTGAAGGGTTTTCTTTATTCTGCAAAACTATCTTGACACCATCTTCATATCTCTCAACCGACTTAATTTTCTGGTATCTGGACAGGTCCTCTGGTGTCTGTTCTCGAATTTTGTTGGTTAGTTTATCCACGAATAGTTTCCCGTCTTCCATCATCTTCAAGCGGAACTCTGTCTCAAGAGAATCTTCTCTGCCTTGCTTTTCGATGGTTAGAAGATCCTTTCTTGTATCTTCTGATAAAGGCTGTTGCCGTGGTTGTCTCTCAACGTTTATGTTGTCTAATTCTTGAATCTCACCCCACATTTTTGTTTTCACATCAGCTAATGTCATTTCTATTGGTCGTCTGTTATTATCGGGATTGCTGTTAGAGTATTGTCCATTTTTCGTAGTTGTCCATTCTTTCATCACAGACAGAGTTTGCTTTCTAACTTGCTGTCCCACTTTCACATATCTCCTCCCAAGTCTATATTCCCCCAATGTCTCATAGTCTAGTCCTATAGCAGCGTGGTTTCCTGACCAAGTCTTCCCTGTTAGCATCGGGTTGTGCTTAACAAACTGGTCCCATGTTGGGTGAAGATCCCAGAGTTGGCGATTAGTGATAAACATATCCGGGTTTCTGACCGCCTCGGATACATGGGTGGCCAGAACAGCCATTCCATCATAGAGGTTAGTCCTCCCAATTTCACTCTCTTGGCCACTGATATATTGTTTCGCCATGTTCGCAAAACTTTCTGTGTGTAACATTTTTTTCATTTCTTTATAGGTGACATGACCTTTGTTTTCTTCTCTATTGTTCACATCATTAATATGTTCTATGACTTCTGCTAAGTCATTTTGGTTTGTTGTCCCATACAGGTTCACATAAAAGTCATTTAAATTTATACCATAGATGTAACTTTTAAAACGGAAATACTTTTTCTGCCCAATCATTTCACTTTCTATTCTGTTAAAAATTTCCCGAATATTCTGGTTTTTTTTTTGTCTTTCTGTTAGTTCACGCCATTTGTCTTTGAGAATAATATTGTTGTCCACTTCTATGCCATACATCAGTAACGCATCTCCATTTTGTAGTAGCAGTTTTCTTCTTCTGGAAGTTGACGTTTCTACGAGATACTTTATATTTTTTAACAAATCATCCAGGCTGTTTATGGTTTGAACCCTAAAATTTTCTTCAATCCCAGACGCCGTATGCACTGTTAGAAGTTCTGTATTCAGAGATTGAGTATCAGTGTTTGTAAAACGTTCTGTTATGGTGTCTTTGATAAACTGGCCGATGTTCTCATCTGGAATATGATATATCCTATTTTCCTCGGTATAATACAGAGGATCATTTGGAAATTTTCTTGGAGCAAGCGGGTCATACTCCACATCAAGGTTCACGTTCTTCTGCCACTCCGGGCTTCTTCCTGTTGTATCGCTCACTTCTCTCAGATTGTTGTCTTTGTCGAGGTAGAATTTGCGCTTGTGTGCTGGGTTGTATCTGCTCTCCAACTCTGGATCATCTGGGTCAATGGTCACTTTTCTTCCATCCTTTCCTACAATGACCTCAACTGTACGAACTGAAACCGAACCAACAAGGATTTGTTTGTCTTTCAGCCCTATCAAGATTTCTTTTACAAAGCCTTCCCCTTTATCCCCAGCTCCCACCATACAGGAAACAACACTTATTTCCGCAATGCTGCCTTGTTTTGAGGACCAGTGTAGAGGAGATGCTGGTCCCTGAAGTTTAATGAGGACTTCTGCCAGCTGTTTGGCCGTTTTCCAACCCACAGACAGCTGTCCTCCACTTTCTCTTCCATGTCCCACCACAGTAAATTTAGTGTTCTCAGTTATCTCAATAGTGTTGGTTCCTTTGGGTTTCACTACTTTGAACCCTCCAGATTGCTCATCCCATTCTAGAAGAGTTTTTGGACGGTTTCCGTGTGTTAACTTATTGTACAAGGAATCGGCAGCATTTTGGACGGTGTCTTCTTTCTCAAGTTGGATAATAATTTCACGGTCGAAATCATCAAGCTGGGGGATTTCTGTAAAATCGAGGTCATCATTTCTGTTCGAGGAGCTGGCAGCTACCTGTGAAGAACACACATGAGAAGAGACTTCTAAATGACTGCACAATGCCTATTAATGGGGTCTATCATATGATAAAAATGATAAAATGGTGACGTCCTTTGTATTGGGGACTTATGTCAAGTCACTAAATTATTATTATTATTACACAGTATTTATAACCCACGCACATCTGTAATCTCTCCCTCTCCTCCGACACTTTCCCCTCCCCTCTGAAACATGCACACATCACCCCCATACTTAAAAAGCCCTCCTTGGACCCCAATGACCCGAACAACCTCAGACCCATCTCCCTGCTCCCATTTACATCTAAACTCCTCGAGCGCCTCGTCTACACCCGCCTATGCTCTCACCTCACTGACAACAACCTCCTCGATTTCCTCCAGTCTGGCCTCTGCCCCCTACACTCCACCGAAACTGCCTTACTCAAACTCTCCAACGACCTGCTAACCGCCAAAGCCAATGGCCACTACTTAGTGCTCCTACTCCTTGACCTCTCCGCGGCCTTCCACACAGTCCACCACCCCCTCCTCCTCAAAAAACTACACTCCCTCGGCCTCACAGATTCTGCTCTCTCCTGGATCTCGTCCTACCTGTCACAACGCTCTTTCAGCGTTACCTATAATGCTACCACCTCCCCCTCACTCCCCCTCTCTGTTGGGGTCCCTCAAGGCTCTGTCCTCGGGCCCCTTCTCTTCTCCATCTACACCTCCTCCCTTGGCCAACTCATACACTCTCACGGCTTCAACTACCACCTCTATGCCGACGACACACAAATCTATCTCTCAACCCCCCACCTCACCCCCTCGGTCTCCACCCCCCACCTCACCCCCTCGGTCTCCGCCCAAATCACACACCTACTGAGCGACATATCAGACTGGATGTCGCTCCACTTCCTTAAACTGAACCTCTCCAAAACCGAGCTCCTTGTCTTCCCCCCAGCCCGGACACCCCCCCCATTGACTTCTTCATCACATCCAACAACGCCACCATCAAACCCGCCCTGCAGGCCAGAGTACTTGGTGTCATTCTGGACTCCAACCTATCCTTCCAGCCACAAGTCCAATCTTTAACTAACTTGTGCAGACTCCGCCTCCGCAACATGCAGACTCCACCTCCGCAACATGCAGACTCCACCTCCGCAACATGCAGACTCTACCTCCGCAACATGCAGACTCCACCTCTGCAACATGCAGACTCCACCTCCGCAACATGCAGACTCCACCTCTGCAACATGCAGACTCCACCTCTGCAACATCGCCAAAATCCGCACGTTCCTAACCCCAGAAACCACTAAACAGCTCATCCACTCCCTCATATCACGACTCAACTACTGCAACTCCCTCCTCACTGGCCTGCCTCGCCGCTGGCTATCCCCGCCCCAGTCCATCCTGAATACGGCTGCCAGACTCATTCACCTTTCCAACCGCTCCGTCTCCGCCACCCCCCTCTGCCAATCCCTCCACTGGCCTCCATTCAGTGTCCTCCACCCTCCTCTGCCAATCCCTCCACTGGCCTCCACTCAGTGTCCTCCACCCCTCTCTGCCAATCCCTCCACTGGCCTCCAATCAGTGTCCTCCACCCCTCTCTGCCAATCCCTCCACTGGCTTCCACTCAGTGTCCTCCATCCCTCTCTGCCAATCCCTCCACTGGCTCCATTCAGTGTCCTCCACCCCTCTCTGCCAATCCCTCCACCGACCTCCATGCTGTGTCCTCCACCCCTCTCTGCCAATCCCTCCACTGGCCTCCACTCAGTGTCCTCCACCCCCCTTTGCCAATCCCTCCACTGGCCTCCACTCAGTGTCCTCCACCCCTCTCTGCCAATCCCTCCACTGGCCTCCACTCAGTGTCCTCCACCCTTCTCTGCCAATCCCTCCACTGGCCTCCATTCAGTGTCCTCCACCCCCCTCTGCCAATCCCTCCACTGGCTTCCGATTGCACAACGGATCAAATTCAAAATCCTAACACTGACGTACAAAGCCGTCCACCATACTGCCCCGAACTACATCACCGACCTAATATCCAAGTACCACCCAACACGCACACTCCGCTCCTCACAAGACCTCCTTCTCTCTAGTTCCCTGGTCTCCTCCTCTCATGCCCGCCTCCAGGATTTCTCCAGGGTGTCACCCATCCTCTGGAACTTCCTGCCCCAACCCATCAGATTATCACCTACTCTCCTCTCCTTTAGGCGCACCCTGAAAACCCATCTCTTCAGGGAAGCCTACCCCACCCCCTGCTAACCTGCCGACCTCCTCCACTCTTCCTACCACTCCATCCCCCACAGCTATCTCCTCCTGTGCCACCATCCCCTCCCTCCTAGATTGTAAGCTCCAAGGATCAGGGCCCTCGATCCCCTCGTGTATCACATTGTATTGGTATTGTTCTGTCACATGTTCTGTCCCCCTTTGTAATGTACAGCGCTGAGCCAACTATCGGCGCTTTATAAATATTGTATAATAATAATAATGAAGGCCGGTGAGTACATCTTCTCTTGCAGGACGTTGCCTTCTGTGCCGACAGGGTCTGTTTCATATGATATAGTCTTCTAAAAGGAGCTACATAGGAAGCTGAGTCTGCTAGGCTCGTTAGCTACCCCAGTGCTCTGGGAATCCTTCGTCATGGACTCTATGAACCAGGTAAACAGGACCTAGTATCAGATATATGTTTTCTCAATAATGGCAAACATGCACATGTGTCCTAGTCCTCCCCTGACAATACCTTCATCTGATCTCCTCTCCAGAAGGATGAAGCCATCCTTGTTCAGACATCGATTTATGTCACCATCTACTCCCTGGACCAAGATGGCCGCTCGGAGGTGACACCATCATGTAAATCCCCATGTCTGCACTTCTTCTCTCCTATTAGCAGCTTTTGTCTGTAAAATACACATTGCAGTTTGCTGCTCCCCATCGCTCCCCATAGGCACCGCCAATGACAGTACAGCCTGGATTGCTTACATCTCAAGAAGAAGGAATCTGAGCGAGCTCCAGCCTGTCGGCGTCATCAGAACTTCTAGTTGTCAGACTGACAGCATACTATAGGACCCTAGTGTCCAACCTGCGGCCCGGGGGCCACATGCGGCCCTTTGCAGACCTCAGCAGACAGTAATGGAAGCATTCCTTTACAGCGAGCCTATAGTGACAGTAATCCGGCAGCTCTATGTATCATGGCTCCCGTCTCTACCTCCTGAGATGTGTCTCCAGTCTCTACCTCCTGAGATGTGTCTCCAGTCTCTACCTCCTGGGATGTGTCTCCAGTCTCTCTACCTCCTGGGATGTGTCTCCAGTCTCTCTACCTCATGGGATGTGTCTCCAGTCTCTACCTCCTGGGATGTGTCTCCAGTCTCTACCTCCTGGGATGTGTCTCCAGTCTCTACCTCCTGGGATGTGTCTCCAGTCTCTCTACCTCATGGGATGTGTCTCCAGTCTCTCTACCTCCTGGGATGTGTCTCCAGTCTCTACCTTCTGGAATGTGTCTCCAGTCTCTACCTCCTGGGATGTGTCTCCAGTCTCTACCTCATGGGATGTGTCTCCAGTCTCTACCTCATGGGATGTGCCTCCAGTCTCTACCTCATGGGATGTGCCTCCAGTCTCTACCTCATGGGATGTGCCTCCAGTCTCTACCTCATGGGATGTGTCTCCAGTCTCTACCTCATGGGATGTGTCTTCAGTCTCTCTTTATCTCCTGGGATGTGTCTCCAGTCTCTCTCTATCTCCTGAGATGTGTCTCCAGTCTCTCTCTATCTCCTGAGATGTGTCTCCAGTCTCTCTCTATCTCCTGGGATGTGTCTCCAGTCTCACTATCTCCTGGGATGTCTCCAGTCTCACTATCTCCTGGGATGTCTCCAGTCTCACTATCTCCTGGGATGTCTCCAGTCTCACTATCTCCTGGGATGTCCCCAGTCTCTCTATCTCCTGGGATGTGTCTCCAGTCTCTCTCTCTCTATCTCCTGGGATGTGTCTCCAGTCTCTCTCTCTCTATCTTCTGGGATGTGTCTCCAGTCTCTCTATCTCCTGGGATGTGTCTCCAGTCTATCTCCTGGGATGTGTCTCCAGTCTCTCTATCTCCTGGGATGTGTCTCCAGTCTCTCTCTCTATCTCCTGGGATGTGTCTCCAGTCTCTCTCTCTATCTCCTGGGACGTGTCTCCAGTCTCTCTATCTCCTGGGACGTGTCTCCAGTCTCTATATCTCCTGGGATGTGTCTCCATTTTCTTTATCTCCTGGGATGTGTCTCCAGTCTCTCTCTCTAACTCCTGAGATGTGTCTCCAGTCTCTCTCTATCTCCTGGGATGTGTCTCCAGTCTCTCTCTCTATCTCCTGGGATGTGTCTCCAATCTCTCTCTATCTCCTGGGATTTGTCTCCAGTCTCTCTCTCTCTCCTGGGATGTGTCTCCAGTCTCTCTCTCTCTCTCCTGGGATGTGTCTCCAGTCTCTCTATCTCCTGGGATATGTCTCCAGTTTCTCTCTACCTCCTGGGATGTGTCTCCAGTCTCTCTCCTGGGATGTGTCTCCAGTCTCTCTCCTGGGATGTGTCTCCAGTCTCTCTATCTCCTGGGATGTGTCTCCAGTCTCTCTCTCTCCTAGGATGTGTCTCCAGTCTCTCTCTCCTGGGATGTGTCTCCAGTCTCTCTCTCTCTCTCCTGGGATGTGTCTCCAGTCTCTCTCTACCTCCTGGGATGTGTCTCCAGTCTCTCTATCTTCTGGGATGTGTCTCCAGTCTCTCTATCTCCTGGATGTGTCTCCAGTCTCTCTCTCCTGGGATGTGTCTCCAGTCTCTCTCTACCTCCTGGGATGTGTCTCCAGTCTCTATATCTCCTGGGATGTGTCTCCAGTTTCTCTATCTTCTGGGATGTGTCTCCAGTCTCTCTCTATCTCCTGGGATGTGTCTCCAGTCTCTCTCTATCTCCTGGGATGTGTCTCCAGTCTCTCTCTATCTCCTGGGATGTGTCTCCAGTTTCTCTCTCTCCTGGGATGTGTCTCCAGTTTCTCTTTCTCCTGGAATGTGTCTCCAGTTTCTCTCTCTCTCCTGGAATGTGTCTCCAGTCTCTCTACCTCATGGGACGTTTCTCCAGTCTCTCTCTCTCTCCTGGGATGTGTCTCTAGTCTATCTCTATCTCTTGGGATGTGTCTCTAGTCTCTGTATCTCCTAGGATGTGTCTCCAGTCTCTCTCTCTCTCCTGGGATGTGTCTCCAGTCTCTCTCTATCTCCTGGGATGTGTCTCTAGTCTCTGTATCTCCTAGGGTGTGTCTCCAGTCTCTCTCTATCTCCTGGGATGTGTCTCTAGTCTCTCTCTCTCCTGTGATGTGTCTCCAGTCTCTGTATCTCCTGGAATGTGTCTCCAGTCTCTGATTGTCTTCTGTCCTATACTGAATATTATGGGTGGCCCTGTGGTGCTGTCAGGGGCCACAGTTGAGGCCCGTTATACCTGGTAAGTGGACAAGCACTGCTATAGGATGTATGAGCCATGGGTTATGCCTTTACAGGGCCCTGAAGTCAAACAGTTATTGTTAAAGTCTGGTTGTGAGACATCGCTCCCCTTGCAGGGGGTCCCCTCCCGTTTTTCCTAGGGGATGCTGATGTAGCGCCCCCCGACCTCAGGAAGCATGGGGGTTACCCCCAAAGACATGGAGGGCTGACATTTCACCTCAGGGTGCAGGTTTCTTGGCATGCTGGTGACGGACAGTGTAGAAAAATGGGCGCCGATCACTTTTAGAATGAAAATCTATGAGTTTTGTTGCTCAGAACAGTAGGAGGTTCAGGGAGAGGGACGGGGCACAGGACACCCTAACAAACAGCAGACCAGCAGGCAGTACAGGAAAAGAGTCCTTGAAGCGGAGTTCCACCCAAAAGGGGACGTTCTACTTTAAAGATTGGCCCCCCGCTCCCCATTAAGGATTGGCACCTTTGGGGAGCCGGTGGGAAAACTGCGATCACCTGACCTCCCCAAATATTTATACTTTCTCCCAGCATGCTCAGCAGCCAAAGGAATCTCCTGATTGGCTGAGAAAAGTATGCGTATTCACAACCCAGCTTTACTGCAGTTCATCCTACTAATGTAAAGGCAACAGTGCCACCCAGTGACAGAATGGAGTAACTACAGCTACACCAGGCTTAGGAGAAAACCCAAATGATCAAAAAGACTACAAATCATCCAGGTTATTACATTGCAGCTTAACAATTCAAAAAGAAAACTAATGCAGCCACCACATCTAATGATTGCTAAGGTGCAATATATGACATTTCTGGTTTTGGGTTTAATACCACTTTATTGATATTCTGGGTAACATTCATACTGACCCCCAAGAACTTGTTTGGGTACACAGGGTACCAGCTTCGCAGAATCCCTCCCACGCCGAGCCGAGTGACGTAATAGGCCACGTCCACATTTTTACAATCAAGGAGGACATTATTCGTGGAGCATGGCAAAGAGGCACTGTCATCATCGATGGAGCTACAATCCAGATCCTACCAGCCTGGTGCTGCCAAATGTCATTCCCACCACATCTGTAAAACCTCCATTAGATGCCTCCAAACAATGGGAACGGCATACAAAGGGACCTCCCTTCCCCCTCAACTATCCAAAAGGAGGACAATGCTTTATTCTCCAGACTCCGACACGACTGCCGACCCGCCATCACTGTATGGGCTGCGAGGAAATGATACCAAACTGGATGGATCTACCCAACGAACGGAGAGCGCAGGAAACACACCAACCAAGACCACAAAAGACAGAGGAGATGGTGTCCCACCACTCTCCACACATTGTGTCCCATCCAACCCCACGAATGAATGAGGACCACCACAGCAATTAGAATCCACCCCCATTCAGAGCTGAGATCCCAACAACCCCACCACTGCCTTATCTCCAGCTACAAGAGAAGAGCGCCATTGTACCGCCATCCTTTCCAGGGGCATACGGAGACCCCACACTTCCATTCACAGGAAGGGACTCCTCTTATCTCATGCTATTTACTTACCACGGGACACTCCCTACCCTCCTTCCACCCCAATCCCATACCCTGCACAGCTGCAGGATGACTTTCTATTGGTTCTCATACTGGCAATGGAGTTGTGTTATGGGAGCCTGCTGGAGACAGGAGCCAGTATGTTATTGGTTTGAGAAAAATGAAGACTAATGCAGCCACCACATATAAAGACTGTAAGATATGACATGTTTATGTTCTCGTGTTTAGTTATCCTATCAGGCTTGTTATGTTATCTGAATATAAAAAAATATAAATTGTGCCGAAACGTCCCCCTTTGTCTCCATGTTTGGGGAAAGCTTCCAGAGTCCAGCTCCTCTGAGGCGTGGTTCACACGGGACCGCAGGCAGTGGGCTGGTTGTGGGAGGAGGAATATCTCCTGGTCCCGCAACCACCTGCCAGCTGAATCGTGCTGCTCTTGGAGGACACGCGGGGCTATCCTTCATTCTGATTGCCCCCCTCCCCGCATGTCAGCCCACAGCATGATCACCAGGGCAGGAACCACAAAGAACCCGCATGCTCAAACAAAAAGGTGGACCGGGCAGGAACCACAAAGAACCCGCATGCTCAAACAAAAGGTGGACCGGGGCAGGAACCACAAAGATCCCGCATGCTCAAACAAAAGGTGGACCGGGGCAGGAACCACAAAGATCCCGCATGCTCAAACAAAAGGTGGACCGGGGCAGGAATCTATATTTGCATTAAATGCAGGCACAGCAACCCATTCACAGGAACGCAGGGCCACACTGGTGGGAACCTCACCGCATACATCGCCTACATGCCAAACATCCATGTCCCTGTCAAGGCTTCCAGCCATGATCCTCGGGACCCGGGACATCCTGTCCTCTAAAGTATGAGATAAGATGGCGACCAACCTGCTCCATTGTGGTCCGATCATCCTGATTGGATGCCGCCGTCCACTGCCGTAAATTCTCATTTCCAAAACTGCAAAGAAATAGCAACAAATAAAGATTTTCAACTTCAAGATCGATGGGGGGGGGGGCAAAGGGCGGTAGTCTGACTCAGGTCCTTGTCCATAGTGGTGTCCCGGTACACGTGGCTCCTCTTTGCACTTCTATCAGGAGACCTCCAGAAGGCTGTGTGCTGCCCCCGCCTGTTCCTGTCCCTTCTATACAGCCGGGTGTGAGGGGCATTGCTCTGTAGTTTTAGGGAAGGAGGGGGGAATTCTAGACTACTTGTAGTGCCGGGTGCTCCTCAGATTGGGGGCAGTTACCCAACATGCCCACCCCTCAACACCAGCCCTAGAAGAACTAGACATAAGAAAGTAGTTAGGGTGCCATAGCATGCCCAAGCCTCCCCCTGGTGCTGCCCAGGACAACGTCAGACCCCCCCTCACTTCCTGTCTTGTTGAGAACAGTCATCGGGGCAAATAATGGGGTGAATCTCCCCAGCCGGGACACAGATCAAGGCTCTACCCTTCCACATGCTATAAAGACTACAAAACATGGCCTTCCCATAGACTTCAATGGAGGCTCTGCTGTGAGACGCAGTGACCTCCACCAGTCTGCCAACCTCAAACATGTCAATGGAGAGATGGAAAGAACACATCCCAGAGGCCATGACACCTACCGCTGGTCTTCTGCTGTCCTTCCTTGCCCAGAGATGAAGGATCTCAGATACTCCAAGTTCTCAAATGTTTGGGGTACTGAAAAAGAAGAACAATGATGAGAAAAGGATCAAAATGGTTCAAATAAACGTCAGGCGGGTGTGTAATCCTACCAGCTGATCAGCTTTACAGCAACAACAGGTAACAGAAAATGCACGCCCACCTGGCTACGCTTTGTGATGGCTACTTTGGGCCTATAATAACGTTCACCTTCTTGGGCCTACAATCATTTTTAATATTCTTGTGAACTTCTGATAGGGGTCTCAATTCCTGGAACCTATTTACCATTTGTTGCATCACCTCAACCCCCATCCACCCCCCATCCCCACCCCGTGAAGGTGTCCTGTAGGGGTTCATGACAGTAGGGAGCCGTCATTTCTAACATCTCCTAGGGAGTATTGTCATAGACTTTCCTGGGGGAACTGGCTTCCAAGGAGGTATGCTTCCTGGACTTTGGCTAAATTACAGTTGGCCAATGTCTTTCACAAATCACAGAGCCCCCCCCCTTGAACAGAAATGGCAGAATACTGGAACCTATTGAAGGGTGGGACTACCTGGAAGGGAGGGGGGGGTATGAAGGTCTGCCTCTGTGTCCCTTTCTTCCTTCTTCTGGGGCCCAGACCTCAGAACATCAGGATGTAATGTATCAGCATGGCTTGTCTAGAACTTCCCTTCCTGTAGTCATCTCTAATATTTGTTTTTGTAGTATCCTATCTTTTGATTGGTTCCATTAGTAACTACTTTTCTTTGCTGTGTAAATAAACCAGATCTTTATTTGTTGCCCAGTTGTCATCCTTTGTTGATATTGAGGATGAGGATTGGCTGAATTCCTGTATAGACAGAAGGTTGTGATGACTTATTACATTTATCATCTTAGATAGAACCAAGGGAACAAGTTCCGGAGAAACACCACCAAAACAGCTTCAGCAGCTCCACCGCTATCATCATTGATCTTCCAGATGACGGGATCTTCAGACTCACTCATCCTACTATCACAGCACCTCACTGTATGGGCCACTCCTGCCCTCCAGATCGGGGTCTCCCAGCTCCCTGGGTTCTCACAACCATCTCCGTAGCTCAGACTCCCTCCGTCCCCCTCTGTGGACTCGCTAGTCACTTCAGCTTTCTCAGTCTTGCTAGACATACGTAGCTGTCCTGACTCTTCCAGTGTTGAGGGCAAAAAGGTCCCCCAACATAGGGACTCATTTCCCGAGAAGGTCACCTCTCCCGGCTGGAGCTATCATCACACCAAGGCTGTCAGCAAAGGGAAGCAACTACCCTGAGCTATTGCCAAGCTTTTAATATAATTGCTGTGTGCACCTGGACATACACCCTGCTGGTCCTCAACAAGACCTGGACACACACCCTGCTGGTCCTCAACAAGACCTGGACACGCGCCCTGCTGGTCCTCAACAAGACCTGGACACGCTCCCTGCTGGTCCTCAACAAGACCTGGACACGCGCCCTGCTGGTCCTCAACAAGACCTGGACACGCACCCTGCTGGTCCTCAACAAGACCTGGACACGCGCCCTGCTGGTCCTCAACAAGACCTGGACACGCGCCCTGCTGGTCCTCAACAAGACCTGGACACACACCCTGCTGGTCCTCAACAAGACCTGGACACGCGCCCTGCTGGTCCTCAACAAGACCTGGACACGCGCCCTGCTGGTCCTCAACAAGACCTGGACACGCGCCCTGCTGGTCCTCAACAAGACCTGGACACGCGCCCTGCTGGTCCTCAACAAGACCTGGACACGCGCCCTGCTGGTCCTCAACAAGACCTGGACACGCGCCCTGCTGGTCCTCAACAAGACCTGGACACGCGCCCTGCTGGTCCTCAACAAGACCTGGACACGCGCCCTGCTGGTCCTCAACAAGACCTGGACACGCGCCCTGCTGGTCCTCAACAAGACCTGGACACGCGCCCTGCTGGTCCTCAACAAGACCTGGACACGCGCCCTGCTGGTCCTCAACAAGACCTGGACACGCGCCCTGCTGGTCCTCAACAAGACCTGGACATACAACCTGCTGGTCCTCAACAAGACCTGGACACACACCCTGCTGGTCCTCAACAAGACCTGGACACGCGCCCTGCTGGTCCTCAACAAGACCTGGACACACGCCCTGCTGGTCCTCAACAAGACCTGGACACGCGCCCTTCTGGTCCTCAACAAGACCTGGACATACACCCTGCTGGTCCTCAACAAGACCTGGACATACACCCTGCTGGTCCTCAACAAGACCTGGACATACAACCTGCTGGTCCTCAACAAGACCTGGACACACGCCCTGCTGGTCCTCAACAAGACCTGGACACGCGCCCTGCTGGTCCTCAACAAGACCTGGACACGCGCCCTGCTGGTCCTCAACAAGACCTGGACACGCGCCCTGCTGGTCCTCAACAAGACCTGGACACGCGCCCTGCTGATCCTCAACAAGCCCAGAACACGCGCCCTGCTGGTCCTCAACAAGACCTGGACACGCGCCCTGCTGGTCCTCAACAAGACCTGGACACGCGCCCTGCTGGTCCTCAACAAGACCTGGACACACGCCCTGCTGGTCCTCAACAAGACCTGGACACACGCCCTGCTGGTCCTCAACAAGACCTGGACACACGCCCTGCTGGTCCTCAACAAGACCTGGACACACACCCTGCTGGTCCTCAACAAGACCTGGACACGCGCCCTGCTGGTCCTCAAAAAGACCTGGACATACACCCTGCTGGTCCTCAACAATCCTCCAGCAGAACAAGAACAGGCCTGCTATAATCCCCAGACTATTTCTGTATGATCTAAATGTAGCAATGGTCCTATACTAGGAGGGGCCACATCACTAATGACCCAACCCAGGAAGTGACTCTCAGACGTCTCCAATATGAATCTTACCTTCATTTATGGTGTCCACTCCAGGAAAGGTCATCAGAAGAAGGAGCAGCCATGCCCCAGTGTGAGCCCAGGAAGTCTTCATGTCTGACCACCAACTTCCCGATCCACAGAAATCCCGGGAGATCCCAGCAGTGGTCAGTGAAGACTCTGCGGATCAATGATATCAATTATAGATCTGGAGATAAGTAGGCCGAGGGTGACCACACTATACAATACAATGCGGTCATCCTGCTGTCCGTGTCATGCATGCACATATGTGTCCATAGGGGGAGGGGCCGCACACATGTGTCCATAGGGGGAGGGGCCGCACATATGTGTCCATACAGGGAGGGGCCACACATATGTGTCCATAAGGGGAGGGGCTGCACATGTGTCCATAAGGGGAGGGGCCGCACATATGTGTCCATAGGGGGAGGGGCCGCACATATGTGTCCATACAGGGAGGGGCCACACATATGTGTCCATAAGGGGAGGGGCTGCACATGTGTCCATAAGGGGAGGGGCCGCACATATGTGTCCATAGGGGGAGGGGCCGCACATATGTGTCCATAGGGGGAGGGGCCGCACATATGTGTCCATAGGGGGAGGGGCCACATATGTGTCCATAGGGGGAGGGGCAGCATATATGTGTCCATAGGGGGAGGGGCACAGTGACTGAGCTGACAATACAGATCCCAGGAGATGGCAAGGCCTCCATCATGTGACCAGAGTGACAGCCAATCACAGTGGCCGCCTGATCAGACATTTCTTCACACTTCCTGGACATTCAGACTCCGATAAAAGGACTCCGGGACTCTCTTCTATCTATGGTGTCACATCCGGTCCCTGCAGGGTCTTCTCCCCCAGACTAAGGTCCTCTGACCTCCTCCAGACCAATGCAGGGTTCATAGCCCTGCACTGGATGTGGTGATGCAGAGGGACAGTCCACCGCCGGAGTATGGGGGAGCACCACACCAGGGAAGTAAAGTGTTTGTACTCTCTGTGACGGGAGTGACTTTGGGTGGGGGGCCCATGGAACACAGCTCACTTTGGGTGGGGGGCCCATGGAACACAGCCCCCTTTGGAGAGGTGGGGAGACCCCTGTCTCAGCTCCCTATATCCCTCTTATGTGTAAGTCCCCCTGTGCCTGTTAGGGGTACAGGGGGATCTGTCCTAATATTGGGGGGGGGGGGTTATGGATTGTTTGGTGTCATGTGACTGCATCCCATTGTTCTATTGTGTGTCTGGCTTGGGAGCAAACTATTATGGGATGTATGTGTTTGTGTATTGGCTTGGTGGGGGGTGTCTCCAGCAGCCTCCCTTCTGATGGGATCTACTAAATGTAGATTGCCCCGCCCTGTGTCATTATGCAGGGAGGGGGGATTGCCCCGCCCTGTGTCATTATGCAGGGAGGGGGGATTGCCCCGCCCTGTGTCATTATGCAGGGAAGGGGGATTGCCCGCCCTGTGTCATCATGCAGGGAGGGGGGATTGCCCCGCCCCGTGCCATTATGCAGGGAGGGGGGATTGCCCCGCCCCGTGTCATTATGCAGGGAGGGGGGATTGCCCCGCCCCGTGTCATTATGCAGGGAGGGGGGATTGCCCCGCCCCGTGTCATTATGCAGGGAGGGGGGATTGCCCCGCCCCGTGTCATTATGCAGGGAGGGGGGATTGCCCCGCCCCGTGTCATTATACAGGGAGGGGGGATTGCCCCGCCCCGTGTCATTATGCAGGGAGGGGGGATTGCCCCGCCCCGTGTCATTATGCAGGGAGGGGGGATTGCCCCCTGAGTGTATATATCTTGTATCTGTGTTCAAATAAAGGAGTCTATTTCCTGGTTTCCTTCAGGACTGGTGTCGTCTCCTCCTGTATGGTCTCTGTGGTGTCAGTGGTCGGTGTTCGGACAGATTGGTGTCGTCTAGTATGGTCAGCGGTGGTGTCAGTGGTCGGTGTTCGGACAGGGAAGCGGTATCCCAACGGTAGTACCCAGGTGCAGTCGGGGTCGGTTCTGTTACACTCTCCCCCGGAATAAATCATCGGGTTACCCTGCAGTGCGGGTTCAGGTACCCGGGGAGGAAATGACTGATCCCTGATAGACCCACAGATAGAAAGATCCATCCATTCACCAGCCACAGGGGGCGCTCCGAGCTCAGCCACACCTCATCTCCTCAGTCTATGGGGTGTAATATCATTCCACCCTGCAGACTGAGGACTGACACCAACCATGGGGCACTATTCCTCCCACTGACACCAATGATGGGGCAATATTCCTCCCACTGACACCAATGATGGGGCACTATTCCCCCCACTGACACCAATGATGGAGCACTATTCCTCCCACTGACACCAATGATGGGGCAATATTCCTCCCACTGACACCAAGGATGGGGCACTATTCCCCCCACTGACACCAATGATGGAGCACTATTCCTCCCACTGACACCAATGATGGGGCACTATTCCTCCCACTGACACCAATGATGGGGCACTATTCCCCCCACTGACACCAATGATGGGGCAATATTCCTCCCACTGACACCAACCATGGGGCACTATTCCTCCCACTGACACCAACCATGGGGCACTATTCCTCCCACTGACACCAATGATGGGGCACTATTCCTCCCACTGACACCAATGATGGGGCACTATTCCTCCCACTGATATCAATGATGGGGCACTATTCCTCCCACTGACACCAATGATGGGGCACTATTCCTCCCACTGACACCAATGATGGGGCACTATTCCTCCCACTGATACCAATGATGGAGCACTATTCCTCCCACTGACACCAATGATGGGGCACTATTCCTCCCACTGACACCAATGATGGGGCACTATTCCTCCCCCTGATACCAATGATGGGGCACTATTCCTCCCCCTGATACCAACGATGGGGCCGCTATTCCTCCCACTGACACCAGTGATGGGGCGCTATTCCTCCCACTGACATCAGTGATGGGGCACTATTCCCCCCACTGACAACAATGATGGGGCACTATTCCTCCCCCCACTGACACCAACGATGGGGCATTATTCCTCCCCCTGATACCAACGATGGGGCACTATTCCTCCCACTGACACCAGTGATGGGGGCGCTATTCCTCCCACTGACACCAGTGATGGGACACTTTTCCTCCCACTGACACCAGTGATGGGACACTTTTCCTCCCACTGACATCAGTGATGGGACACTTTTCCTCCCACTGACACCAATGATGGGGCACTATTCCCCCCACTGACACCAATGATGGGGCACTATTCCTCCCACTGACACCAATGATGGGGCACTATTCCTCCCACTGACACCAATGATGGGACACTATTCCTCCCACTGACACCAATGATGGGGCACTATTCCTCCCACTGACACCAACGATGGGGCACTATTCCTCCCACTGACACCAATGATGGGGCACTATTCCTCCCACTGACACCAATGATGGGGCACTATTCCCCCCACTGATACCAGTGATGGGGGCGCTATTCCTCCCACTGACACCAGTGATGGGACACTTTTCCTCCCACTGACACCAATGATGGGACACTATTCCTCCCACTGACACCAATGATGGGGCACTATTCCTCCCACTGATACCAGTGATGGGGGCGCTATTCCTCCCACTGACACCAGTGATGGGACACTTTTCCTCCCACTGACACCAGTGATGGGACACTTTTCCTCCCACTGACATCAGTGATGGGACACTTTTCCTCCCACTGACACCAATGATGGGGCACTATTCCTCCCACTGACACCAATGATGGGGCACTATTCCTCCCACTGACACCAATGATGGGGCACTATTCCTCCCACTGACACCAATGATGGGGCACTATTCCTCCCACTGACACCAATGATGGGGCACTATTCCTCCCACTGACACCAATGATGGGGCACTATTCCTCCCACTGACACCAATGATGGGGCACTATTCCTCCCATTGATACCAATGATGGGGCACTATTCCTCCCACTGACACCAATGATGGGGCACTATTCCTCCCACTGATACCAATGATGGGGGACTATTCCTCCCACTGACACCAATGATGGGGCATTATTCTTCCCACTGATACCAATGATGGGGCACTATTCCTCCCACTGACACCAATGATGGGGCACTATTCCTCCCACTGACACCAATGATGGGGCACTATTCCTCCCACTGACACCAATGATGGGGCACTATTCCTCCCACTGACACCAATGATGGGGCACTATTCCTCCCACTGACACCAATGATGGGGCACTATTCCTCCCACTGACACCAATGATGGGGCACTATTCCTCCCACTGACACCAATGATGGGGCACTATTCCTCCCACTGACACCAATGATGGGGCACTATTCCTCCCACTGACACCAATGATGGGGCACTATTCCTCCCACTGACACCAATGATGGGACACTATTCCTCCCACTGACACCAAGGATGGGGCACTATTCCTCCCACTGACACCAATGATGGGGCACTATTCCTCCCACTGACACCAATGATGGGACACTATTCCTCCCACTGACACCAATGATGGGGCACTATTCCTCCCACTGACACCAATGATGGGACACTTTTCCTCCCACTGACATCAGTGATGGGACACTTTTCCTCCCACTGACACCAATGATGGGGCACTATTCCCCCCACTGACACCAATGATGGGGCACTATTCCTCCCACTGACACCAATGATGGGGCACTATTCCTCCCACTGACACCAATGATGGGACACTATTCCTCCCACTGACACCAATGATGGGGCACTATTCCTCCCACTGACACCAGTGATGGGACACTTTTCCTCCCACTGACACCAATGATGGGACACTTTTCCTCCCACTGACACCAGTGATGGGACACTTTTCCTCCCACTGACACCAATGATGGGGCACTATTCCTCCCACTGACACCAATGATGGGGCACTATTCCTCCCACTGACACCAATGATGGGGCACTATTCCTCCCACTGACACCAATGATGGGGCACTATTCCTCCCACTGACACCAATGATGGGGCACTATTCCTCCCATTGATACCAATGATGGGGCACTATTCCTCCCACTGACACCAATGATGGGGCACTATTCCTCCCACTGACACCAATGATGGGGCATTATTCTTCCCACTGACACCAATGATGGGGCACTATTCCTCTCACTGACACCAATGATGGGGCACTATTCCTCCCACTGACACCAATGATGGGACACTATTCCTCCCACTGACACCAATGATGGGGCGCTATTCCTCACACTGACACCAATGATGGGGCACTATTCCTTCCACTGACACCAATGATGGGGCGCTATTCCTCCCACTGACACCAACGATGGGGCACTATTCCTCCCACTGACACCAATGATGGGGCACTATTCCTCCAACTGACACCAATGATGGGGCACTATTCCTCCCACTGACACCAATAATGGGACACTATTCCTCCCACTGACACCAAGGATGGGGCACTATTCCTCCCACTGACACCAATGATGGGGCACTATTCCTCCCACTGACACCAATGATGGGACACTATTCCTCCCACTGACACCAATGATGGGACACTATTCCTCCTACTGACACCAATGATGGGGCACTATTCCTCCCACTGACACCAATAATGGGACACTATTCCTCCCACTGACACCAATGATGGGACACTATTCCTCCCACTGACACCAATAATGGTGCACTAATCCACTTACTGACACCAATGATGGGGCACTATTCCCCCCACTGACACCAATGATGGGGCACTATTCCTCCCACTGACACCAATGATGGGGCACTATTCCTCCCACTGACACCAATGATGGGACACTATTCCCCCCACTGACACCAATGATGGGGCACTATTCCCCCCACTGACACCAATGATGGGACACTATTCCTCCCACTGATACCAATGATGGGGCACTATTCCTCCCACTGACACCAATGATGGGGCACTATTCCTCCCACTGATACCAATGATGGGGCACTATTCCTCCCACTGACACCAATGATGGGGCACTACCCCTCCCACTGACAACAACGATGGGGCACTATTCCTCCCACTGACACCAATGATGGGACACTATTCCCCCCACTGACACCAATGATGGGGCACTATTCCTCCCACTGACACCAATGATGGGGCACTATTCCTCCCACTGACACCAATGATGGGGCACTATTCCCCCCACTGACACCAATGATGGGGCACTATTCCTCCCACTGATACCAATGATGGGGCACTATTCCTCCCACTGACACCAATGATGGGGCACTATTCCTCCCACTGACACCAATAATGGTGCACTAATCCACTTACTGACACCAATGATGGGGCACTATTCCCCCCACTGACACCAATGATGGGGCACTATTCCTCCCACTGACACCAATGATGGGACACTATTCCCCCCACTGACACCAATGATGGGGCACTATTCCTCCCACTGACACCAATGATGGGGCACTATTCCTCCCACTGACACCAATGATGGGGCACTATTCCTCCTACTGACACCAATGATGGGACACTATTCCCCCCACTGACACCAATGATGGGGCACTATTCCCCCCACTGACACCAATGATGGGGCACTATTCCTCCCACTGACACCAATGATGGGGCATATGATGGGGGGGATACATTTAGGGGTAGAAGGGGACTGATCTCTGGAGGGGGGGTAGATGGAGACTGATCTCCGGAGGGGGGGTAGATGGAGACTGATCTCCGGAGGGTGAATGGGGTAGAAGGGGACTGATCTCTGGAGGGGGGATGGGGTAGAAGGGGACTGATCTCCGGAGGGGGGGATGGGGTAGATGGGGACTGATCTCCGGAGGGGGGGTGAGGTAGACGGGGACTGATCTCCGGAGGGGGGGTGAGGTAGACGGGGACTGATCTCCGGAAGGGGGATGGGGTAGATGTAGACTGATCTCTGGAGGGGGGGGGATGGGGTAGAAGGGGACTGATCTCCGGAGGGGGGGATGGGGTAGAAGGGGACTGATCTCCGGAGGGGGGGTGGGGTAGATGGGGACTGATCTCCGGAGGGGGGGATGAGGTAGATGGGGACTGATCTCCGGAGGGGGGGGGGGAATGGGGTAGATGTAGACTGATCTCTAGAGGGGGGGATGGGGTAGATGGGGACTGATCTCCGGAGGGAGGATGGGGTAGAAGGGGACTGATCTCCAGAGGGGGGGATGGGGTAGATGGGGACTGATCTCCGGAGGGGGGATGGGGTAGATGGGGACTGATCTATGGAGGGGGGGATGGGGTAGATGGGGACTGATCTCTGGAGGGGGGATGGGGTAGAAGGGGACTGATCTCCAGAGGGGGGATGGGGTAGAAGGGACTGATCTCCGGAGGGGGGATGGGGTAGAAG